>NW_017674496.1:32742-94427 GCF_001879085.1 Nicotiana attenuata
GAGTTAGTAGATGAAGAAATAACTAGAGTTCTGATGCAACTCTTCCTTGGTGGAAGAGTTCTAGTTGATTTCAACTTCTAACTCCTTCCCTATCTTGGATAGTGTTCTCTTTGATTAAGGACTCCTTCTCCTTATCAATTATGCAACCTTTTCGACCAGGAGATATTAAATACACCAAGTTAAGCTTATCTCCTTCACGTGCAACCCACATGCTCGAATCTGCCCGTTTTTGTGCACCTGAGTGATGGACCTGGTCCATGACTGAGTTCATTTGTCATTCTTCAAAACTTCACCTGAACTTGGGCCAAACACTAAGTTTCTAAAATCTTCCGAATTCCTCTTTTGATCAAAAAGTATACCAAGCCACGTCCGAATGACCTAAAATTTTGCACACACATCCTAAATGACACAACAGAACTACTGCAACTTCCAGAATTTCATTCCGACCCCTATATGAAAATCTCACCTATCAACAGAAAACGCCAAAATCTCATTTTCGCCAAATCAAGCCTAAATCTACTCCGAACCTCCAAAATACATTCCGATCACGCTCCCAAGTCTCCAATCACCTCCCGAAGCTATCCGAACCATCAGAATTCACATCCGAGCCCTCTAACACATAAGTCAATATCCGGTTGACTTTTCCAACTTAAGCTTTCTTAAAAGAGACTAAGTGTCCTAAACCTTACCAAAACCTTTCCAAACCCGAGCCAACCAACCCAATCATACATAGAACTGATAAACAAAGCAAATAGAAGCAGAAATGGGGGAAATGGAGCAGTAACTCATGAAACGACCGGCCGGGTTGTTACATCCTCCCCCTCTTAAACAAACGTTCGTCCGTGAATGGGTCAACAAATATATCTGAAGCCTCAAACAGGTGATGGTATCTTCTTCGCATCTCCCGCTCGGTCTCCCAGGTAGCCTCCTCCACGGGCCGACCACTCCACTGCACTTTCACTGAAGCTATATCCTTTGATCTCAACTTTCGAACCTCGCACTCCAAAATAGTTGCTGGCTCCACATCATAGGTCAAATCACCATCTAACTGAATCGTGCTGAAATCCAGAACATGAGACGGGTCCCCAATATACTTCCAGAGCATAGAAACATGAAATACCGGATGCACACTCGACAAGCTGGGTGGCAAAGCAAGCTCATAAGCCACCTCCCCAATCCTGCGAAGTACCTCAAAAGGCCCAATGAACCCAGGACTCAATTTATCTTTCTTTGCAAATCTCATAACATCCTTCATGGACGAAACCTTCAACAGAACCTTCTCACCAACCATGTAGGACACATCCCGAACCTTCCTGTCAGCATAGCTCTTTTGCCTCGACTGCGTTGTACGAAGCCTCTCCTGAATCACCTTCACCTTGTCTAAAGCATCCTGCACCAAGTCTGTACCCAATAGTCTGGCCTCGCCCGGCTCAAACCAACCAACTGGAGATCTACACCACCTCCTATACAAAGCCTCATATGGTGCCATCCAAATACTCGACCGATAACTGTTGTTATAAGCAAACTCTGCGAGCGGTAGAAACTAATCCCATGACCCTCCAAAATCAATGACACAAGCACGCAACATGTCCTCTAATATCTGAATAGTGCGCTCGGACTGCCCGTCCGTCTGAGGGTGAAAAGCTGTGCTCAGCTCAACCTGAATACCCGACTCTCGCTGTACAGACCTCTAAAACTGCAAAGTGAACTGAGTGCCCCTATCTGAAATGAGGAAACTAGGACACCATGCAAACGAACAATCTCCCGGATATAGATCTCTGCCAACCGCTCTGAAGAATAAGTAGTACAGATAGGAATGAATTGCACGGACTTGGTCAGCCGATCCATAATAACCCAAATAGCATCGAACTTCTTCAAAGTCCATGGACGCGCAACTACAAAGTCCATGGTGATCCGCTCCCGCTTCCACTCTGGAATATCCATCCGCTGAAGCAAGCCACCCGGTCTCTGTTGCTCATATTTCACCTGCTGACAATTGAGGCACCCAGCTACAAATCCCACAATGTCTTTCTTCATTCTCCTCCACCAATAATGCTGTCTCAGATCCTGATAGATCTTCACGGCACCCGGATGAATGGAATACCGAGAGCTATGGGCCTCCTCCAGAATCAACTCCCGAAGCCCATCTACATTGGGCATGCATATCCAGCCCTGCATCCTCAACACCCCATCATCACCGATAGTCACATCCCTGGCATCATCATGCTGAACTCTGTCCTTAAGGACAAGCAAATGAAGATCATCATACTGGCACTCTCTGATGCGCTCATATAAGGAAGACCGAGAAATCACACAAGCCAATACCCGACTGGGCTCTGAAATATCCAACCTCACAAACCGATTGGCAAAGGCCTGAACATCTACTGCAAGAGGTCTCTCCCCAACTGGAATATATGCCAAACTCCCCTTACTCACCGCTTTCCGGTTCAAAGCATTGACCACCACATTAGCCTTCCCCAGATGATACAAGATAGTAATGTCATAATCCTTTAGCAACTCCAACCACCTCCGCTGCCTCAAATTAAGATCCTTCTTCTTGAACAAGTGCTAGAGGCTACGATGATCAATAAACACCTCACAAGACACACCATACAAATAATGCCTCCAAATCTTCAATGCGTGCACAATGGCAGCCAACTCCAAATCATGAACAGGGTAGTTCTTCTCATGGGGATTCAACTGTCGAGAAGCATAGGCAATTACTATACCCTCCTGCATCAAAATGCACCCGATGCCAACTCTCGAAGCATCACAATACACGGTATAAGAACCTGAAGCCGATGGCAATACTAACACTGGGGCTGTGGTCAAGGCAGTCTTGAGCTTCTGGAAGCTCTCCTCACACTCATCAGACCACTGAAATGAAGCACCCTTCTGAGTCAACTTGGTCAAGGGCGATGCAATAGATGAAAATCCCTGAACAAACCGGCGGTAATAACCCGCCAAACCAAGAAAACTGCGAATCTCTGTGGCGGAGGACGGTCTGGGCCAACTCTCAACCGCCTCTATCTTCTTTGGGTCTACCTGAATACCCTCGCTGGATACCACGTGCCCCAAGAAAGCCACTGAACTGAGCCAAAACTCACATTTGGAGAACTTTGCATAAAGCCTCTCCTCCGTCAATCTCTGCAACACCACTCTCAAATGCTCCGCGTGCTCCTCCTGACTACGCGAGTATACCAGAATATCACCAATGAAGACTATGACAAACGAGTCGAGATACGGCCAAAACATGCTGTTCATCAAATGCATGAACACTGCTGGGGCATTGGTTAGCCCGAAAGACATCACCAAAAACTCATAATGACCATATCGGGTCCTGAAAGCTGTCTTAAGGATACCTGAGTCCCTGATCTTCAACTGGTGATAATCTGAACGGAGATTAACTTGGAGAACACCGTCGCTCCCTGAAGCTGGTCGAACAAGTCATCGATACGAGGCAAAGGATACTTGTTCTTAATTGCTACTTTGTCAACTGTCTGTAATCAATGCACATCCTAATCGTGCCATCCTTCTTCTTCACAAAAAGAACCGGCGCACCCATGGTGACACACTAGGACGAATGAACCCCTTGTCAAGGAGTTCCTGAAGCTTCTCCTTTAATTCTTTCAACTCCGCTGGTGCCATACGATAAGGTGGAACAGAAATGGGCTGAGTGCACGGCACCAGATCAATACCAAAATCAATATCCCTGTCCGATGGCATACCTGGCAGGTCTGCAAGAAACACATTGGGAAAATCCCTCACAACTGGAACAGAATCAATACTGGGACTCTCTGCACTAACATCCCTCACAAATGCTAAATATGAAAGACAACCTTTCCCAACCATATGCTGGGCCTTCAAGAATGATATTACCCTGCTGGGGACATAATCAAACAGACCACGCCACTCAATCCGTGGCACAGTCGGCATAGCTAATGTCACTATCTTGGCATGACAGTCCAGAATAGCCCGGCATGGAGATAACCAGTCCATGCCCAATATTACATCAAAGTCCACCATACATAACAACAATAGATTCACTCGGGTCTCCATACCCCCAATAGATACAACACACAACCGGTACATACGGTCTACCACAACAGTATCGCCCACCGGCGTAGAGACATGAACAGAAGAAACGAGAGACTCGCAGGGCATATCCAAATAATGGACAAAGTAAGATGACACATAAGAGAAAGTAGAAACAGTGTCAAATAGCACAGAAGCATCCCTGCGGCAAACTAAGATAATACCTGTAATCACCGCATCAGAAGCAATTGCATCAAGCCTAGATGGAAGTGCATAGAAGCGGGCCTGACCACCACCGGATCGACCTCCCCCTCTGGGGCGACCCCTAGATGACTGTCCCCCACCCCTAGCTAGCTGGGTGGATGGTGAAGTAACTAGCACCGAAGCTGATGGCTGACCCCTCTGCTGAGATGAACCCCCAAGGCGCCGAGGATACTGCCTCAACATATGACCCATCTCTCCACACTCATAGCAACTCCCGGGTACTCGAGGCGGGGACTGAAGGGAACCCCTAGCACCGGAATGACTAGCAGATGCACCTGGCGTAGAAGAATCCTGAACTGATGGAGCACGGGACGAACCTTGGGCTGGAAGTGCACTGAGTGAGGAATGACCCTATTGAGAACCGTGAGAACCATGGCCCGATGGTGCTCCACGATAACCTGGGCGAGCTGACTGAGCATGCCTGAACTGACGGCCTCTGCCGTGCTGAAACTGACCCCTCGAAGGAGCACCCCAAAACTACCATGTCCTCGAGGCCTTTTAGCCCCCTCTCCTCACGCTCCTGGCGATGAACTAACTCAATCTCACGAGCTATATCAACAACCTCCTCAAATATAGCACCTGTCACTCTTTCCCTGGTCATGCGAACCTGGAGCTGATATGTGAGGTCATCAACAAACCTCTCTCTCTCCGTAGCAACCAGCCAAATAGCATGACGAGCTAACTCTGAGAACCTCATCTCGTACTGAGTAACAGTCATATCCCTCTATCATAACTGCTCGAACTGCCTACGCAGCTCCTCCCTGCGGGACTGTGGAACATACTTCTCCAAAAATAGAGCGGAGAATTGCTGCCAAGTAAGAGGTGCCAGGTAACAAATACCTGCAACTGCACCCGAGATACAGGGAGTAAAGAGAGTATTCCAACTCAGTGAGTAATAAAGGTAACTAATAACTGAGCAGCAAGAAATCACGAAAGGCACTCCATCATGCTATATAGAACAGTACTACCCTTTGAGAGAACAGTAAAACCGTGAAATCCTTTAGAAAATCTATCTGGGCTCAGTAAAAAAACACTCTTTTGAAAATGTCTTTTTCAACAGTTATGCAAATGAATGCGAAACAGATAGTGCAAGTCAGCACATAAGTCAGCCCCTCGGGCACAGCACTCCATCAACAAATAACACCAGGGTATCAGGTAAGCAGTGCAAGAAGTAGCATAGAAGCCAATGAAATTCGAGTGCTAAATGTCATGACACGTAATACAAACAGGAACCAATGCATGAGTGCAATGCAATGCATATGACCGCTGCGGCGTGCAGCACGAGCCATCCATATTTAACGTCGACGGCGCTCACTGGGGGTGTGTACAGACTCCGGAGGGGCTCCTACAGCCCAAGCGCAAATAATCAAGCCATCTCGTGGCACCAACCAGTCCCTCGGCCTAAATATCAATACAATACCGCTGCGGCGCGCAGCCCGACCCATCCATATTTCCAGAAATCACTATAACACTGCTGCGGCGCGCAACCCAATCCATGCTCAGTCCAGAAATGCACATATGCCACTTGGGCAATATTAAAATAATAGTTCTCAGCTCAAAACGTCAATAAAATATTGTTTAAGTTTTCAAATCTTAGAAAAATGGCTGAGTTTGCAAAACAGTATTAAAACCCTGGACCGAGATCAAGTAATATGCTAAGTAATGCGAAAACAGTGATATCAATCCCTGAAGGATTCACATAGTTGGCACGAAGCCCAAGCATGGCAATCAGCCCACATTATGATAATGACAAGTAGTTTCAGTCAAATAAGTAGTAATGTCATCAATCGGGACGGACCAAGTCACAATCCCCAACGGTGCTCTACCCCACGCTCGCTATCCGGCGTGCAAGCCACCTCAATACAGCACTATGATGTGCAAATCCGGGGTTTCAACCCCTCAGACTATCATTTACCATCATTACTCACCTCGAACCGGTGAAATCTCTAGCTCGCGACGCCTTTGCCCCTCAAATCGGCCTCCACGCGCGTCAAATCTATCCAACATCAGAGCAAATACATCACAATATGCCAAGGGAACAATACCCAATCGAAAACAATCAAAATATAGCAAAAATCTCGAAACTAGCAAAACACGAGCCCCGGGCCCACATCTCGAAAAATTATAAAATTAACATCAATGGATTCCTTACCTCGCCACGAGTCCATACATATCAAATTTACCAAAATCCGAGCTCCAATGCTCCCTCAAACTCCAAATTTCCATTTCAAAAGTCAAGCCCTAGTTCTTCCATTTTTAATCAAATTTCCATGAATTTAGGTGTTGATTCTTCAAAAAACAAATGATGATTCTAGGTCATGAGACTCACCTCCAATCAATTCCCGTCGAAACCCTCCTTAATCCTCGTCAAAAAGCTCCCAAGGTTGCTCAACAATGGTGAAAATAAGACCTAGCTCGCGGAGGAAATAACATAAATCTGCCCAGCTCTTTTCGCTTTTGAGGTCCCCTTCCTGCTTATGCGGGACCGCTTCCACAACTTTTCTTCCACTTCTGCGGAAATTCCAAACTCGAGCTCAACCGCTTCTGCGGTTACACAAACGCATAAGCGATACCGCTTCTGCAGTTAGACAATCGCTTCTGCGGAATCGGCGCCTAGGCCTCCTTACCTCTTTTGCGGTCAATCCTTCGCACAAGCGTGTCCGCTCCTGCGGTCCAAGATTCGCAGAAGCGAAAATACCAGTTGCAGCAGGCTCAGCAACATGAAAAATCCCAAAACTCTCCGATTAAGCATCCGAACTCATCCTGAGGCCCCCGGGACCTCAACCAAAAAATACCAATACATCCTAAAACATTTTTCAAACTTGTTCCAATCATAAAAACTCCACGATTAACGCTAAAACCATCAAATTACATCAAATCCAAGCCTAAGTTCTTCAAACACTTCTGAAACACGCATTCGATCAAAAACCCAACCAAACGACGTCCGAATGACCTGAAATTTTGTACACACATCCCAAATCACCTAACGAAGCTACTGCAACTCTCGGAATTCCATTCCGACCCTCGGATCAAAATCTCACCTATCAACCGGAATTCGCCAAAACACTAACTTTGCCAATTCAAGCCTAATTCTACACCGGACCTCCAAAATCAATTCCGGTCACACTCCTAAGTCTCAAATCATCCTCCGAAGCTAACCGAATCACCGGAAATCACATCCGAGCCCTCTAACTCAATAGCCAACATCCGTTTGACTTTTCCAAAACAAACCTTCCTTGAAGAGACTAAGTGTCTCATTTCCATCCAGAATCAATCAAAATCAACTCATTCACACAAGACTCGTATAATAGTACATAAGGAAACCGAAAATGGGGAAAACGGGGCGGTAACTCACGTGACAACGGGTCGGGTCGTCACATCCTCCCCAACTTAAACAAACGCTCATCCTCGAGCGTACCCAAAGTTGTCCTAGAGGCCAACCAATAGCTGAATAACCTTACCAAGCATATACCCGGGGGTGATCCCACGCCACCCTATCTCGTGTAGGTCCGATAACACAACATAGCTGAAATCTCACAATCCATCTAGACCATAAACCGTAGAACCACATTGCACTTTCCGAAATCATACACAAGATCAGAACCACACGTCTATATTCAGAATAAACCCGAACCAGCTGTAATAACCCATACCTGCAACCTCAGGTGAGACCATCCGATATACCACATAATCCAAACACTCGAAACGATAGCCTCTATTCGCAACAGTTTCCCACAATAACCAAATACCAATAGAAAACCTCTAATTAGCTAAAGTCTTATTCCAACACTTTCATATACTGTCAACAATAAATAAAACACGCGATAACCCGTAACCATTTCTCAGATCAACCATTCATGAAGCCACTTCCCTTTTGACTAATACCACAATAGATTTCCGGGCCGAACCTCGATATTATCCTTCTAACAAGCTGAGATCAAATATGTTCGTATTCATTAATGACCCCAACGACCACCTCGAATCCAACATTCCACTCTGGTGATATGACACCTCAATACAAGCCTAAGCCACAACTTGCATAATACACGCACCAATAAGAAACGGTCTGAACATACTCAAATAATGACAAGTGACTCAACCGAAAGAGCTGTAACTCAAGTTCATCAGTACCATCACCACACAAGGCTGAGACCCTGTCTCACATCATAGAAATAGAACACCTGAATCTACCTCGAAAGGTCATAACTCCACGTAGCCTCGCTACAATGCGCGATCCTATCCAAACACTGTTACACATGAAGCACCTCAAGTCACTGTGACCAAAATCGACAGCCACGCACATTTTGATGTCTAGAACCAAGGCAATTCATTACATCCACGGTGAAACAAATAACATAAGACACGCAACCCGATAGCTCATAACCGATACTCCCTTTACCGATCAACACCCAACTACTCTTCTCGCTCGACTTTCTCTATGAATCCCCAATAGATCCGCACCACATGTGCCCATATCCAACAAATCATAATGTCTCACAACACCGAAAAGCAACTCATAGATCTCCCCAGATCACTAACAAGTTCAATAACGATCGAATCAACCTATCCCTGAACAATACAACTCGGGACCAACCAAACTAACTCAAGCTAAATACGTAGCCACATCGGTCTGCCAACGAACTCAGTACCAAGAAGGCATGAAACTGCTCCTTCCACTACCACAATTCCTGCCGGAGCCGTACGATACGGTGCTCAGCACCAAATCAATATCGAAATCCACAACCTCGCCCGGCGACATGACCCGGCCACAAGAAATGCATCCGAAAAGTCTCTCAACACCACAACTGAATCAATGGTAGAAACCTCTGCACTGACATCCATCACGAAGGCCCACTTAAGAAAAACAGTCCTTCCCAGCCGTCCGCTGGTTTTTGGAATACAAACCACTCTACTAGAACGTAATCTGATGCACCTCGCCACGCAACCTGTGGCATTTTCCGGCATAGCCCATAGCACAATAGTCTAGAACAACCCAACATTGAGACAGCCAGTCTACACCGCAATATCATATCCAAAACCTAATATACCAAGCAAAGAAAGATCCACTCGAGCCTCCAAATCCCAATAGCCGCTAACGGTACCAATACACACGATCCACAACCACTACATAGTCTGTACCTGAGAACTCCCAGTCTCCAACTCCATATAGCACACGAATCACTATACTGATCCCAAATTCCGCCGTATGAATACATATTGCACCTCAAGTACCCAATCATTCCACGAAAGATATTCTAAAATTCCCCTGTGCCATCAAACAAACTCAGATATCCCCTGTGCCGCAATACTACCGAAGTATCATCAGCTTAATCACATTACCCTTCTCCCGAGACATATACTCTCATCAAATCGCTTCCATTTAGCAGTACCATTTCCTTGATTACCTGAGGCTACCCGTTGCCTAAGAATTTTATGAACTTCTTTTCAGAACTGAACTGTAACTCATCTAGCCAAGACCTTTCGTCAATCCCATCTAGAAGAAAAGAATCATTACACACTCCATGCTTCGCATGCCCATAGAAAATATATACATCTCCAAACCACGGTAAAACTCAACAAGAATTCTCTCCCAATTCCATTTGCACAAGCCAAACTGCCAGAACTGAATCCTTCTATCCAAACCAAGCTAAGCAAGCTGTCAGAACTCAAGAGCTTCGCTGCACAATACCTGTAAGGGCTCATTGTCTCGAACACATACGAAAAATTAATCATATCCTTACCATCCCGATTCGGTCTACTATCAAGCTATCCCATCTATCTAATTTCCCTTTTGATTCGTCATCAACATGATATCACCTCTTGTTGTAGCACCACAGTTCCTCAACCCAGGCTCACTACGCGAGACCCAAGAACAAGACCACACTGTCTAAGACCCATAAGCCATTGAATCCTCTCTTAAATATTCCCAGAAACACCATATTCCAAAATACTTTACTCTGAAGAACTTCCTGCGAATCTAAATCCGTTACCTTTACTTTCCTGATACTGATACATAGAATCCCATAATTAACATAAAAATATACCACAAGTCCTGACCTCTTCCAATGAAAACACAGTCTCTGACCACATACACAACCTTAAGTCACCTGATTACTACATGTAGAATCTTGAACACATTAAAATCATTCTCGAGAGTCATTTACTTCTTATTCAAACTACAATTGACCTGATCAAACGAACATAACCACCCGTGCTCATTAGCACTCTAATACCGCAGGGTATGACCCCATCCCAAACAAATATCTTCCTGCTCCATGCACCGAGCACTCTTTACCAACCACAGCTTAAGACATCCTATTACTTTCACACCTCTACGAAGCACCATATAACCATTGTCAAAATTTTGCTTCACTCGTGCCATCCTCGGCTCAATTTCTGCAAACAGAACTGATCCGCCAGCATACCTCGAAACGCAACCAACATAGCACATACCCGTGCCACCAGCTAACCAACAGCAACCTCCCCAACTTGGCTCGAAGCCATATATCAGGACATACTCAATAACTCATAATGCTTCTACTCTAATGATGCCACCATATCATAGTGAGATTAAACTCAAATCATCTACTAGTTTGTGAAAACACAGATCATCTAGTACTGTAATCCTCTGCAAACCTCGCATTCATTCCCACCTCAGTTGAGTCTACTCTCTTAAGCGACCCGAATTCTCAAATTTCAACACGTACCCTTCAATTACACAAGAGATCTTCTAACATACACATAAGGATCATACCACTTAAGAACACTCCGCAGGAGATAACCACCTGCTTCACCTCAATTTAGTACTTCAGCATACCTTCCACCATCATATACGTTACACAGTCAATTTAGTCTTCCTGAGTTTGAACTCATACCGCCACATGTATTGCACTTTACTTTCCAACTAGGAGACACGAAAATATTCTTCTAGCGCCCATAATTTGGGCTACACACAAATCACAATAGGAATCGAACACTTATCCGTTCATCTATTATCCAGCAGACTTCTTCGTCACTATCAAGTCATATAGATACATCTCGCAGTACTAACATAGTCATCACATGAATACCAAACCGCCATTCTGGCTAGTAGGGACAATACCGAACATAAAGTTCAGAACACTTGCTCACACGATCAGCACCTTAGTGCTCAAGCCATAGGCAAGATCCGGCCTCAAGTCCTCTAGACTGGCCCAAAATACTCACGAAGATCACATCTCTCCCCTTGATCGGAGAATCGCAAGCCATCGAAGCACATATAATACTGAGCGCTCACGTGCGCATACAGACGTGTGGAAGGAATTTCATGAGTTATATCGCAAGCTGAATCAAGTACGCACGATAAGAATTCAAGAATGTGAAGTTTTCCTAAAGGTTCTGCAGCCTCTCGAGGATAAATACAGACGTCTCCGTACCGATCCGCAGGACTCTACTAAACCTGCTCATGACTCGTGAGACCTAGTAACCTAGGCTCTAATACCAACTTGTCACGACCCAATTCCCAACCCGGTCATGATGGCGCCTCTCGTGAAGACAAGGCCAGCCAACAGAACAACAACGCCTCTTTCAAAAATTTTTAAACATAAATGATTAGATAAATACAACTTAATGACAATAACAATTGATATATATACGACCCAACACAGCCCGACCGAGGTGTCACAAGTCACGAGCATCTAGAGAAGTCTGAACACGACTACAGTGCCAATAATACACAGAATAAAAATTAGAATCAAAAGACGAAGTCCGATGCGTCGAACGCCGGCGGTCACCTTGCTCAGCTACGGTAACAAAATCCTCAATCAGCTCGAACCCGCTACCGGGTAACAAATACCTGCAACTGCACGCGAGGTGCAGGGAGTGAAGTGAGTACTCCAACTCAGTGAGTAATAAAGGTAAATAATAACTGAGCAGCAAGAAATAACGAATGGCACTCCATCATGCTATACAGAACAGTGCTACACTTTGAGAAAATAGTAAAACCGTGAAATCCTTTAGAAAATCTATCTGGGCTCAGTAAAAAAAACTCTTTTGAAAATGTCTTTTTCAACAGTTAAGCAAATGAATGCGAAACAGATAGTGCAAGTCAGCACATAAGTCAGCCCCTCGGGCACAGCACTCCATCAACAAATAACACGAGGGTATCAGGTAAGCAGTGCAAGAAGTAGCATAGAAGCCAATGAAATGCGAGTGCTGAATGTCATGACACGTAATACAAACAGGAACCAATGCATGAGTGCAATGCAATGCATATGACCACTGCGGCGTGCAGCCCGAGCCATCCATATTTAACGTTGACGGCGCTCACTAGGGGTGTGTACAGACTCCGGAGGGGCTCCTACAGCCCAAGCGCAAATACTCAAGCCATCTGTGGCACCAACCAGGCCCTCGGCCTAAATATCAATACAATAGCGCTGCGGCGCGCAGCCCGAGCCATCCATATTTCCAGAAATCACTATAACACTAATGCGGCGCGCAGCCCGATCCATGCTCAGTCCAGAAATGCACATAAGCCACTTGGGAAATATTAAAATAATAGTTTTCAGCTCAAAACGTCAATAAAATATTGTTTAAGTTTTCAAATCTTAGAAAATGGCTGAGTTTGCAAAACGGTATTAAAACCCTGGACCGAGATCAAGTGTCACGCCCCAAAATCCGAGGAGCGCGACCGGCGCTCAACCGAGTAAACCCGACCGAGCAAGCCTATTAGATCTCGTTCTACTCCAAGCTAACTCATGAATAAATAGGAGATGGACTCCATTAATCAAATTCTATAAACATATCATTAACAATTTCCATTTTATTTTCATTAGCAACTTCATTCGCAATATTAAAGGTATTAGAAGTTTTATACATCATTGCCAAACATCAATATTTAAATTTTTAAATCCCAATGCCCGACACTACCCACAACCGTCTACGGAGCCTCTAAATACAATTGAAGAATAATATGGAAATGCCGGCAACAAGGCTCCAGCTATACCTCACACAAATACCAATATAAACTCCGGAGGAAAGCCGGCATGAGCCACGTAGGGCCCCGAGAGGAAAGGGGCTCACCAATACAGCTAATGGAAAGTGGAGGAGGTGCTACTGTCGGTGGACTGGAGTACCTGCTATAGAACCACCTACAATCATAACACGAATGTAGCGCCCCCGGCAAAAGGGACGTCAGTACATTTGAATTGTATTGGTATGTATAAACAAACTTCACCCAAGTAAAATCAAATAACACACACAAGTAACAGACATCAATAGAATCAACGATCAAATGCACGTGAAAGAAACAATCAAAGCCAAACCAGTTTTACAATCTCTCCTTTTCCCCTTCAACATTATCACATCAATGATTTCACAAATTTCTCATACTTTCATTTCAATAGTGATTTCGATCACTTTCCACCCTTATTACCTCGGCCACCCTTATCACCACAACCCACACCTTATTACTTCGTGTTGCGGCGCGCAACCCGATCCCACCGAACAATCACAATTCACAAACAACACACAACAACAACAATTCACAAGAACAACAACAACAATTCTCAAAGAACAACCACAACAATTCACAAGAATTTCCGTAGCCATCAATACCACTTCATCATATTCAACAACTCATATGCAATTTAAGTCACCACAATAATTACCCACAACAAGCCAAATATGTTATTACCACAGTTGTTCCAAGTGCATCATTTACGATTTCCTTCCATCATTTGTTTCTCAGTTCTTACCACATAACACTTTCACAATCACACACCCACATTTGGTTTGTTTCCATTTACTTGCACCATCATATCGTAAGACTTAACCAACAACGTTCAAGGCACATAAATCACAAGAATTCACAAATAGTTCACATAAGTAAACACATACTTCCATGTCGACATCCTCAAGCTTTTACAAACTTTGCACATAACAAGATAGGCACATCAAATCACTTCTCACAATCACATATAACTTGGTGGTATGGAAATCAACTAAGGCAATCAATTCACATATTCTCATACAAGGTACACATACCGTATGCTCGTCACAACAAGGGGGATTCTACAAGAGTTAAAGTTAGCCATACATACCTTTCTTGAGCTTTCCTTTAATTACTACGATATTCCGGAAATTCTAGCAACTTCAATCTATTTTGGGACATAGCAAAATTGAACACAAATTAGGAAGATATTCATAATTCTAGCTCATTTGAGCATTTTATCAAATACTAGTTGAGTATCTTGATTTCAAATCCCCTTTTCAAGATTTTCTTCATTCCCTAACCCAATCTTTACTTATTTATGTTAAACGATCTTCCCATAAACCTAAGTTGTACATGCATGTATACATAATAGCATTACACCCAATAATCATACCTCAATACCCCATCTTATACTCCAAACTCGAAATTAAAACCTAGGGTATAGAATCTTACCTCTTAGATGAAGAACTTGTGATTGGGTTCTTTGATTCTTGAAGATTGATGCAAGGTTTGGATGATTTAAATGTTGGGTTCCTCCTTCTCTCTCTAAAATGCTCTCACCTCTCTCTAAAATCAGTAGAAAATGACCCCAAATGAAGCCCCAAAGGCTATATATTGAAATGGGGTCGGGTTATAAAAATTAGAAAATTAACCCTCCGATGTCAATTCTGCTATAGCAGAATGGACCGCAGAACGCGAATGCTGGCCGCATAATGCACCGCAAAATCGGCGCCCAAAACTGGGCTACACTGGCCCAGTCTGCGACAGAAATGCGACCGCAGAGTCAACAATGCGACAGGAATGCGGTCGCAGATTTGACACAGGATAGCATTTTCCAGCCTTTGGTAATTTGATCATAACTTTGCGTAGGAATGTCCAAATGACGAACGGTTTGAAGCGTTGGAAACTAGACTCAAAGACCTTTCATTTGATAGGTTATTCATCACATAAAACATTATACATATTTAGATGTGCTTGTTCAAAGTAGGGACTAGTGCAAGATCGTTGGGAATTTTTGCCTATTATGGACTTTTCCAATTTTTCTTAGACTTTGGCCTTTCCTTGGACCCCAAATTACTTACCATAAGACTTATACACATATTTACCAAATCCAATGGATGTACACCATGTTAATAGCACATAAAAATGTTATAATAAGCCTACGTGACACCACGAAATCCTAAATTACTTAGCGAAAATTTCCGGGGCCTTACATTCTCCCCCCCTCAGGATCATTCATCCTCGAATGAGGAGTAGGTTCCGACTTAAACGCTTAATATAATAAATCTCTTTTCTCACCTACCTCAGGACCCTAAAATTTGACTAACTCCTAAATTTTTCAGAAATTTCGACAGAGTCTCCTTTGTAGCTAGGCCTATCCACCTGCCAGAGAATCACCAAAATCATCTTAAAAACACATCCACAACTAGACAGAGCACCACAATGTATATATATCAACAATACTAATCTTAGTATTGCAAGCTCCTCATTATCATAGGGGTACCAGAACATGGACTAATTTTCCTTCCACAACACTTTCAGCCTTCCAGATGACCTTCTCGACTTACAAGCTCTATCATAACACGTTCTCGGAAATAATATCAACTCCCAAACATACATAACAAGGATGACAGATAGACACCTCGCGTGAGCTAACTATCCATTGACTTTACCTTTAATAATTTCCACTGTACAAATTACATTCCACCGGATATTGCAATTCATGGTAACAACAACAACCCACAATTCCATCACATGGCCTCATACCATCAAGAATGTCATTTCATAGTAACCAAACAATCATGATTTCATAATAGTCCTTACCATCCATTAATGTTATCACAAAGGTGTTCATCAACAAGAATATAATTTCATTTCAATCAACAATCCATATGAAGTCAAGTCACGATGATTCTTGCCAGTAGTGCATCATATAAGATATTACCATGCTCATATAGTTCAATCAAATCAATTCATACCCCTCGTTTACCACTACCTTCTTAGACATAAACATATGGAAACACAAAGTACATGAGGAACAGTTACGGGGAACGTCATACTCCTAGTGCAACCTGATGTGTAATACACTTATGTTACCTTTATTATCAACTCACAACATCTTCAGGGGTAAATATGGAGAATAGCCTGCTCATCCTTAAAATTCTAAATCTCTAGGCGAACACTCACACTAAACCCTTGATGACCTTCAATAATTACTCTAAGGTGTGCTTTCATAAACTGACCATAAAATTACCTACCCAATATATATGTGATCACACTGTGAAGCTTCATCCTTGACTTGGCTGAACTTACAATACCCAATGGATCTAATACGATAAGGAACAACAGAGTTCAAGCTCAGACTGGAGTTATTCAGGAATCCATTAACGTGTTGAGCAGAGCATTTCATGAGGTTATATGCTAAGAGACACAGAAGGTTACAACTAAAGATACTGACATTGTTAATCATTGTGGGGACATCCATTATTAGACAAATAAGGCATAGGGGCAACTCGTACATTGGCAATAGGAACCATTAAGGAGGAATACTCAAGTACGCGAACCACTCATTTCCTAGAGTGTAGGGAAAATCAATTTATCAAAGATGAGAATACTCTGGCAACTTGAATGCGATATGGGACTCAAAATATATGAAGTTGAGTTACACTCCTGACATTAGCTGACACAAGGAATCTATGCTATAAGACCATGAGGATGAAAATGAAGTTAAACACTTATGAGATTATCATAATTCAGGCAGCTTAACCTTCCCTGACAATTGACCCTATATGAGAGAACTAAAGGTACGACAACTTTCCTTCCAAATCAATATGCTCATGATATGTGCAAAAATCTGAAGGCATCTAATCTCACCCCTTTCTAAAGTAAAACCACATAGCTCGGATATCTAAATGTTGGGATGAAATCATGTATTGGTTAGAGGCGTTCATGATGCTCCAGGAAGAGAGACAAATGCCACTCCTATCCACCCAAGGGGGTGTGATACCAAGGGTAGTAAAACTACCCTCACATGAAAATGATATAGTCTATTATTCTAGAAGTCGAGTCAGAAGAAGGCCATGTAACCCATCCAATCCGACCCATTTAAGACTTTGGAAAAAGGGGATGCACTTTGGTTTGAAATCAAAGCAATCTTAGCATGGGCTTAAAGGAAAGTCATTACTTCTGAAACCCATGAGACAAGCCCTCGTAGTCCTAGAAAATCGATAACAATGGCGAGGAAGTACTTATAACCATTACGAGTTGGTATAAAACAAGACCTCAAAGTGCCCACATGGATAAGTTCGAAAAAATGAGACGTCTTAATGCATTTATCGAGGAGAAGTAACCTGGGCTATCTAGTCACATGGACAAGTGGATAAGGTAGATGATTGTTTAGGAAAAACTCTCATAAGAAGTGCGAGCAATATCTCTTTATCCTAACAAAAGGAACATGTCCTCATCCTTAATACAACAAGACTTCCTCTTTGATGCCATGAAGCATAAATGAATTCTACAATGAAAGTTATCAGATGAAGTAGATAGTAGGGTAGCAAAACTAATGAGCACCATTTGGAACCAACGAGCATAAACCAAGTTGAAGACATTAGGAGTCTATAGGAAAGGAGAAATTTGCCCACTCTCGGGGCGCTTGTAGAGTGCGTACAAGTGAGGTCAATTAAATCATATCATATAGTTGGATAACTAGTCGAGACATTGAGATGATATATCATAGAAGATTATGGGTAAACAACACATGATGCAAGACAAATTACAGGAAGTGAGAGAGCCTTATGGAAGTAATCTCTACATTGTAACCACTAGGAATGGTGGCAATACAAAGCGATTACGAGAAGCTACCTTTTTTTTGAAAGAAGATCTTTATATGAAGTCATGTTATTTATAGCTCTAGAATTCAAAAATTCAGTTGTGTTTAGAAACTCAACTTCATAATAAGCATTACAACACACTTCTATACAACCAGCTATTACAAGCCATATGGGGAGATGCTATAAGACTTGACTGAGAGAAAGGTTTTGACATACGAATGTGTTACTAGGTGTATTTCTCATTCGCCAACCCAAAACCAAAAGGCGAGACTTAGACTGATAAGCAGATCGTTTGACTAGCACAAGTGTAGATAATCCATTATCGGAAAGAGATCATTTAATTTCAGCAATTGCGGCAGGCTATCAACCCTTGATGAATCTTGAAGTGATATGAGAATCCAATGAGATAGTATGGAATAATCATGGAGGGTTTGCAGATGTTCATAGTGGATTTTTTTTTCATGGATTTTTACTTGAGAAAATTAACACATGTTGGAAGTGTAAAGAGAAGATAAACATTTGTTATGAGCTGGACATGTTTCTGCTATATTAGCTCCCAACTTCAATATACGACCATGCCACAAGCAACCACAATACTCGGACAAGGTGAGCTTCCTACTACGGGATGTCCCAAGTGGACACGAAAGTTATGGAGGCACAATATCTTCCTATGACGGGAACAAGTGGGCAGATGTTGTCCATTTAGATAAAAAGTTTCTGTAAGAAATTCATCGGGAATAGTCCCTTGTTGAGAATTTAGGAAAAGCAAGTGGGAAGTATCAATAGTGCTATAACTCAATTCAGGAACATAATTATAGAGCTCAATTCCATAGGAAGGTGTAAGTGAGAGAACTGTGATAGAGAGACTTTGTGAATAATACGTCTAACTCAAAGAGCATGTGCATGAAATGTTTTGTAATTTAGATTCTTTCTAAGAACATATCTATGCAAAGACAAGGAAATCATAAGGGTTTAACAAAAGCTTTAAATAATCACCACATTACCAAATAAAAAGGGATCACATAGCTTTTACATAATTTCCATACCTCTAGGCTACATTTCATGGCCCTTCCATAGGGCTCACATATTAAATTATACACCTATGTGTTTCATACAATAACAAGGAAATCACAAGTACAAATCAAACACTTTAAATGATCACCACATTATCAAATAAAAGAATCATGCCATTTTCACGTATATTAGTCCATCGGCACTTGGGGCCATAATTATCACATCATACTTGGCACTAGGCCGCATTTCATAACACAATCTCTTATTTCCCGCATTTCACATCACTTCCGCATATTTCACATCAATATCATAATCTGTTTCATATTCCCTCATGTCATAAGCATCACCAGGTACAATTACAATTCGAGTTCTCGACACATTGGCCATACTCTATTTCTCAAAGTCATTTGACTTATTTCAACATCTCCATACACAGAGGATTTCACATAGTTTGACATAATATATGCATCTCCAATTTCAATTTAAGGTCTTAGCATTTCAATACATGATTCATATTCCTTGCACCGTTTTTTTTTTAAGTTGTCAATAATAGCACATTGATCATATTGGAATGCATCTTTCACAACATCGGGTCACAACACCAATTCATGTAAAGTATCAACAACAGCAAGAATCCAACATTCAGTTTTACCACATTTACACAGTCACTTACTTCACTTCCAAATATCTTTATACATTACCAAGAACCAGACACAATCAATCAAATACCTTTGGTACACGTAAGGACATTTTGGAGGAATTAACCATAATGAGTTTTCTTTTCTCACAAAATTTGGCATCAAATCTCAATTCAAACTTGACCTGAAGTCTAGGCACTTTAGCACATAGTTTACATTCTTCATATATCCTCATTTAATAAGAATAACATATTAAACACATGAAGAAGTACCTACCACATACATTTTTACAACAATAATTCGCTTAACATAATAAAACGAGTACTGCATCACTTATATTTTGAACTTATAACATTTACGCGGGCACCATGGAAGCTCAATTTCTAAAAGACGGGGTTTTAGCCCTACATACTGATGATATACCACATGATCTGGTGGTGCAGTTACATTAGTAGGAACAAGGGTACTCCCCTTAACAACAAGTTCTACCAATCCCTCCATGGCTCAAGACATTCTTCTAACAAGTCCTTGGGTAATCCACTCGGACTAAATGGTGGGATCAATCCCTCCTTACATGCTTCAAATTTGCGGAGTATGGTATCAAAAGTACCAATCTTGAGAATAAGACTTAGAGAGGAAATCAGCTCCCTAACTTGAGCTCTATTGCACGATTTGAGTATCAAAGAAGGGTGAAATTCCTAAATGTCTGAATAGCCTCCAACTTATAGATGTGGTCGACAACACACCGATAAGAAGGACTCTACTAGACACGGCTCCGAGACATCCTAGGACACTTTAAAACCTGGCTCTGATACCAAGTTTGTCACGCCCCAAAATCTGAGGAGCGCGACCGGCGCTCAACCGAGTAAACCCGACTGAGCAAGCCTGTTAGATCTCATTCTACCCCAAGCTAACTCATGAATAAATAGGAGATGGACTCCATTAATCAAATTCTATAAACATATCATTAACAATTTCCATTTCATTTTCATTAGCAACTTCATTCGCAATATAAAAGGTATTAGAAGTTTTATAAATCATTGCCAAACATCAATATTTCAATTTTTAAATCCCCATGCCCGACACTACCCACAACCTGTCTACGGAGCCTCTAAATACAATTGAAGAATAATATGGAAATGCCGGCAACAAGGCTCCGGCTATACCTTACACAAATACCAATATAAACTCCGGAGGAAAGGCGGCATGAGCCACGTAGGGCCCCGAGAGGAAAGGGGCTCACCAATACAGCTGATGGAAAGTGGAAGAGGTGCTACTGTCGGTGGACTGGAGTACCTAGAACCACCTACAATCATAACACGAATGTAGCGCCCCCGGCAAAAGGGACGTCAGTACATTTGAATTGTATTGGTATGTATAAACAAACTTCACCCCAAGTAAAATCAAATAACACACACAAGTAACAGACATCAATAGAATCAACGATCAAATGCACGTGAAAGAAACAATCAAAGCCAAACAAGTTTTACAATCTCTCCTTTTCCCCTTCAACATTATCACATCAATGATTTCACAAATTTCTCATACTTTCATTTCAATAGTGATTTCGATCACTTTCCACCCTTATTACCTCGGCCACCCTTATCACCACAACCCACACCTTATTACTTCGTGTTGCGGCGCGCATCCCGATCCCACCGAACAATCACAATTCACAAACAACACACAACAACAACAATTCACAAGAACAACAACAACAATTCTCAAAGAACAACCACAACAATTCACAAGAATTTCCGTAGCCATCAATACCACTTCATCATATTCAACAACTCATATGCAATTTAAGTCACCACAATAATTACCCACAACAAGCCAAATATGTTATTACCACAGTTGTTCCAAGTGCATCATTTACGATTTCCTTCCATCATTTGTTTCTCAGTTCTTACCACATAACACTTTCACAATCACACACCCACATTTGGTTTGTTTCCATTTACTTGCACCATCATATCGTAAGACTTAACCAACAACGTTCAAGGCACATAAATCACAAGAATTCACAAATAGTTCACATAAGTAAACACATACTTCCATGTCGATATCCTCAAGCTTTTACAAACTTTGCACATAACAAGATAGGCACATCAAATCACTTCTCACAATCACATATAACTTGGTGGTATGGAAATCAACTAAGGCAATCAATTCACATATTCTCATACAAGGTACACATACCGTATGCTCGTCACAACAAGGGGGATTAGCCATACATACCTTTCTTGAGCTTTCCTTTAATTACTACGATATTCCGAAAATTCTAGCAACTTCAATCTATTTTGGGACATAGCAAAATTGAACACAAATTAGGAAGATATTCATAATTCTAGCTCATTTGAGCATTTTATCAAATACTAGTTGAGTATCTTGATTTCAAATCCCCTTTTCAAGATTTTCTTCATTCCCTAACCCAATCTTTACTTATTTATGTTAAACGATCTTCCCATAAACCTAAGTTGTACATGCATGTATACATAATAGCATTACACCCAATAATCATACCTCAATACCCCATCTTATACTCCAAACTCGAAATTAAAACATAAGGTATAGAATCTTACCTCTTAGATGAAGAACTTGTGATTGGGTTCTTTGATTCTTGAAGATTGATGCAAGGTTTGGATGATTTAAATGTTGGGTTCCTCTTTCTCTCTCTAAAATGCTCTCACCTCTCTCTAAAATCAGTAGAAAATGACCCCAAATGAAGCCCCAAAGTCTATATATTGAAATGGGATCGGGTTATAAAAATTAGGAAATTAACCCTCCGATGTCAATTCTACTATAGCAGAATGGACCACAGAACGCGAATGCTGGCCGCATAATGCACCGCAAAATCGGCGCCCAAAACTGGGCTACACTGGCCCAGTCTGCGACAGAAATGCGACCGCAGAGTCAACAATGCGACAGGAATGCGGTCGCAGATTTGACACAGGATAGCATTTTCCAGCCTTTGGTAATTTGATCATAAATTTGTGTAGGAATGTCCAAATGACGAACGGTTTGAAGCGTTGGAAACTAGACTCAAAGACCTTTCATTTGAGGTTATTCATCACATAAAACATTATACATATTTAGATGTGCTTGTTCAATGTAGGGACTAGTGCAAGATCGTTGGGAATTTTTGCCTATTATGGACTTTTCCAATTTTTCTTAGACTTTGGCCTTTCCTTGGACCCCAAATTACTTACCATAAGACTTATACACATATTTACCAAATCCAATGGATGTACACCATGTTAATAGCACATAAAAATGTTATAATAAGCCTACGTGACACCACGAAATCCTAAATTACTTAGCGAAAATTTCCGGGGCCTTACATCAAGTAATATGCAAAGTAATGCGAAAACAGTGATATCAATCCCTGAAGGATTCACATAGTTGGCACGAAGCCCAAATATGGCAATCAACCCACATTATGATGATGACAAGTAGTTTCAGTCAAATAAGTAGTAATTTCATCAATCGGGACGGACCAAGTCACATTCCCCAATAGTGCTCTACCCCACGCTCGCTATCCGGCATGCAAGCCACCTCAATACAGCACTATGATGTGCAAATCCGGGGTTTCAAACCCTCAGACTATCATTTACCATCATTACTCACCTCGAACTGGTGAAATCTCTAGCTCGTGACGCCTTTGCCCCTCAAATCGGCCTCCACGCGCGTCGAATCTATCCAACATCAGAGCGAATACATCACAATATGCCAAGGGAACAATACCCAATCGAAAACAATCAAAATATAGCAAAAATCTCGAAACTAGCAAAACCCGAGCCCCGGGCCCACTTCTCGAAAAATTATAAAATTAACATCAATGGATTCTTACGTCGCCATGAGTCCATACATATCAAATTTACCAAAATCCGAGCTCCAATGCTCCCTCAAACTCCAAATTTCCATTTCAAAAGTCAAGCCCTAGTTCTTCCACTTTTAATCAAATTTCCATGAATTTAGGTATTGATTCTTCAAAAAAAAAATGATGATTCTAGGTCACGAGACTCACCTCCAATCAATTCCCGTCGAAACCCTCCTTAATCCTTGTCAAAAAGCTCCCAAGGTTGCTCAACAATGGTGAAAATAAGACCTAGCTCGCGGAGGAAATAATATAAATCTGCCCAGCTCTTTTCGCTTTTGCGGTCCCCTTCCCGCTTATGCGGGACCGCTTCCGCGACTTTTCTTCCGCTTCTGCGGAAATTCCAAACTCGCGCTCAACTGCTTTTGCGGCTACACAAACGCATAAGCGATACCGCTTCTGCGGTTAGACAATCGCTTCTGCGAAACCGGCGCCCAGGCCTCCTCACCGCTTCTGCGGTCAATCCTTCGCACAAGAGAGTCCGCTTCTGCGGTCCAAGATTCACAGAAGCGAAAATACCAGTTGCAGCAGGCTCAGCAACATGAAAAAACCCCAAAACTCTCCGATTAAGCATCCGAACTCATCTCGAGGCCCCCGGGACCTCAACCAAAAATACAAATACATCCTAAAACATTATTCAAACTTGTTC
This sequence comes from Nicotiana attenuata, assembly GCF_001879085.1. Lineage (NCBI taxonomy): Eukaryota > Viridiplantae > Streptophyta > Magnoliopsida > Solanales > Solanaceae > Nicotiana > Nicotiana attenuata. The sequence goes on from NW_017674496.1 coordinate 57,023, forward strand.
CAATCATAAAAACTCCACGATTAACGCTAAAACTATCAAATTACATCAAATTCAAGCCTAAGTTCTTCAAAAACTTCCGAAACACGCATTCGATCAAAAACCCAACCAAACGATCTCCGAATGACCTGAAATTTTGCACACACATCCCAAATCACCTAACGAAGCTACTGCAACTCTCGGAATTCCATTCCGACCCTCGGATCAAAATCTCACCTATCCACCAGAATTCGCCAAAACACTAACTTTGCCAATTCAAGCCTAATTCTACACCGGACCTCCAAAATCAATTCCGGTCACACTCCTAAGTCTCAAATCATCCCCCGAAGCTAACCGAATCACCGGAAATCACATCCGAGCCCTCTAACTCAATAGCCAACATCCGGTTGACTTTTCCAAAACAAACCTTCCTTGAAGAGACTAAGTGTCTCATTTCCATCAAGAATCAATCCAAATCAACTCATTCACACAAGACTCGTATAATAGTACATAAGGAAACCGAAAATGGGGAAAACGGGGCGGTAACTCACGTGACAACGGGTCGGGTCGTCACACCCCTAAAATTATATCACAATGGGTACCCGCGCTTTTGATCAAAAATTATACCAAACCACGTCTGAATGACCTAAAATTTTGCACACACATCCCAAATGACACAACGGAACTACTGCAACTGCCGGAATTTCATTCCGACCTCAATATCAAAATCTCACCTATCAACTGGAAAATGCCAAAATCTCATTTTCACCAATTCAAGCCTAAATCTACTTCGGACCTCCAAAACACTTTTCGATCACGCTCCTAAGTCTTAAATCACCTCCCGAAGCTATCCGAACCATCAGAATTCACATCTGAGCTCTCTAACACATAAGCCAACATCTTGTTGACTTTTCCAACTTAAGCTTTCTTAAAAGAGACTAAGTGTCTCAAACCTTACCAGAACCTTTCCGAACCCGAGCCAACCAACCCGATCACACATAGAACTGATAACAAAGCAAATAGAAGCAGAAATGGGAAAACGAAACGGTAACTCATGAAACGACCGGCCGGGTCATTACAATTATTGAGCACAACGTTATCCCGTTTTAAAGTTAAAGTGGCCAATATGTTAATCTACTACATATTGCAATTTCTACCTTCTATCAGTCAGTTCTCAATATATATGCAAGAGAGAATCTGCGTATCATTCTTCTTCTTCTTTTTTATTTTTTATTTTTGTTAATGTGATTTAGGATGGAGTGTTAAAGAACAGACACACATATGAGTTTGTATTCCCTGAAGATGTTGGGTTTCAACATGTTACTGAACACGGTATTAGTCTTGGAAAACTCAGGTATGATTTGATTTTTCAGTCTACGATTTTCAGCCACACAAATTGAAATACATATAAGTTTTTATCATTTAAGCTTTTAAGACAATAAATTTTAATATTTTCTTATATTTTTCTTATATTTAATGTCGAATCAAAGAGACTACATTATATAAATTTAAACGATGGAATATTTTTTTATGCTTAGTTGTTTACACCTCCATTTTATTTTATATGATATTTTTTCCTTTTTAATATATTCCAAAAAGAATGATAGCATATTTTATTGAACCGAAATAAAAAAGCCAAAAAGCCACTTATTATAGACCGAAGGGAGTAGCAGATAGGCGTTCTCCAAAGTTGTTCCCACAATATACATTCTTTAAACCGTACTCTAGTACTATTGTCCCATACAATTTCACTACTACCATTATATCACACAATCATCTCCCTTTTTCTCATTTAGATCAATTGAACTACGTACATTTTTCCTTTAAGAATTTGCTAACATGATGAAATTTTTGTGCAGTGGGCGTCACTGGCGGAGGCAGGATCTCCACGGAGGGGGTTGAAAACAACTTTTTGTAGCTAGTGGGAATTGAACCTGTGACCTTATGAAGATTTTGAACCCCCTTGACCACTAAACTACACTTTTGGATTGTGTTAAGGGGGTTCAAAACTTAATATATAGAGATAAAAATCCGATTTTGCCTTATATATACAGTGTAATTTTTCGGCGAAAGAGGTTCGGGTGAACCCCTTGCGCCCCTAAATCCGCCCCGGTGGGCGCCATGCATTGAAATCCAAAATACTTGAGGTAAGATACATACCCTAAGAGTTCCATATAATGCTAATTAATATTATTGTGAACGTGGATCAAAATCATTTCATTTTGTTACAGCTTGGATATGAATTGGAGGGGAAAGAACTTGATGACATCTTTCGGCGATTCAAGTCAGTGGCTGAGAAAAAAATGGTGAGTTCAATTAGTGATATTTCCATAATGCAATTCTCAAATTTATTATTCATGTTGTTTGTGCAATATTTTTTTTTTCCAGTTCTTCGGTATAGTGAATATGTTTGTCTCGCCTATTTAATTTATCTTCCCTGCATCTATCTTTCAGAAAATTACAGAGGAAGACCTAAGAGCACTTGGAGTCCGGAACCTTTTTATTGTCTTTTTGGACAAATATAACGTTAATAAGTGTAAAAAAAAATACATTTCTATATATAACGTCGAAATTGAAAATGCTATACATTAACGGTAACTTTTACCGTTAGGGTATAGCGTAAAAAATAACGACAATATAGCCCTGATGATTTGTCTGGAGGTATAGCGTTAAAAACTAGGACGCTATACCCCTGAAACTGTTCTTTTGGTTACTTTATCAGATTTGGCTGTCCCTCTTTCTTTCTCTTATGGCATTATTTATTGGCCTTGGGACTTGAAATCACTTATTTTGGACCGGAGGAAGTAGAATAATAGAATCTCTTCCCCACTTTGCTTTATAAAATTACCTAGTACTCTATGTTTAAGCAACAAGAGTGACATTATTTAAATTAATAAAAGAGACACTGTAGAGGTGAAATGATTTGTATTGATTGGGTTGGTTTTTCTAGGTGTTATGAAATGGAGAGCCAATTAAGTATATATATACAAATATAAAAAACTCATTTTCTTCTCTCTTTTTTTTCAAAAAATAGATGCTTTTTCACTTTTAACCCGCGTCAGAAATTATTTACATATGATAGTTGAAAAACTATATAAAATTCATATANGATGGACTGTCCCAATTTGTTTCTCTTATGGCATTATTAGTTGGCCTTGGGACTTGAAATCACAGAGACCTAAACCTTATTAGAATAATGGAATCTCTTCCACACTTTGCTTTTAGAATATTTCTATACGCGTATAGAAATATTAATTATAGAGAAAATATTATTGTATAACCGTTCTTAAAATAATAGTCGAAAAATATATATTTTATATATATATATATATATATATATATATATTATGTATGTTATATACAAAAATTATATGAATTTTATATAGTTTTTCAACTACCATATGTAAATAGTTTCTGACACGGGTTAAAAGTGAAAAAGCCTAATAATATGAGATCTATTTTTTGAAAAAAAAGAGAGAAGAAAATGAGTTTTTTATATTTGTATATATATACTTAATTGGCTCTCCATTTCATAACACCTAGAAAAACCAACCCAATCAATACAAATCATTTCACCTCTTACAGTCTCTTTTATTAATTTAAATAATGTCACTCTTGTTGCTTAAATATAGAGTATTAGGTATTTTTATAAAGCAAAGTATGGAAGAGATTCTATTATTCTAATAAGGTCTAGGTCTCTTTGATTTCAAGTCCAAGGCCAACAAATAATGCCATAAGAGAAAGAAAGAGGGACAGTCAAATCTGATGAAGTAACTAAAAGAACACTATCAGGGGTATAGCGTCCTAATTTTTAACGTTATACCTCCAGTCAAATCATCAGGGCTATATCGTCGTTATTTTTTACGCTATACCCTAACGGTAAAAGTTACCGTTAAGGTATAGCGTTTTCAATTTCGACGTTATATATAAAAATGTATCTTTTTTTTTACATTTATTAACGTTACATTTGTCCAAAAAGACAATAAAAATGTTCCGGACTCTAAGCACTTGTATCTGATGAAGGTTTCCAGTCTCAAGTTGCTTGATACTTGAAAATGTCACTTCAGATGCAACAGTTTGTCAACAATTGATGCAACAGCTTTCTTTTCTTTTATATTCTGGCGTGTTATGTCCCACATTGATTATTCTAGTAAATGTATTTAGAGTATGAGCCTATAGGCTATATAAGGGAAATAGCAGCGATAAGTAAGAACCATCTTTGTATTGTATAAGCATAGCAAAATACGTAGATTGCCACTTGAGCTTGTGCCTAAATTCATGTAACAAATAAGTTAACCACGATAATATATTTACGCACACAAGCCTTTTAAAAGTGTATCTATTACATACCCTTTCAGTATTTGACTATTTTTTTTAGCAATTGTATATCACGCACCGAAAAAATTACGACACATGTCATTAACTTTATAAAAAGAGTTAAACATTCTAAATTAATTACCCCGTTTGTCAATAAAAATATTTATTTTTTTTCAAAAAATGTGTTTATCCATGAAATTTTTCTTGTTTTTTTAAAAATTTTAAAAATAAGTTTTTCAAAAATCAAAAAGTGATTTTTACCATTTTTTCAAATCTCCACTAAGCACTGCTGGGAGCAACACCAGAATCTGCACAAGAAGTGCGTAAGTGTATGAGTACAATAGATCCCATGTACTCTGTAAGTGACGAGCCTACCCATGTACATAAACATGTACGAGTATAAGTAGAAAACATTAACGGAATAGAGGAGAAGCAAATAACATGGAAACCGAAATAAGAAATATACAACAGAGGCATACAACCCGATCCCATATATAATTTCGATAACATTGCAGCGTACAACCCTATCCCAATATTATATACATATTATAATACTACAACCAACTACGACGTATCTCACAGCATAACGCAAAAGGAAACCAAAGAAATAAAGTCTCTACGATAGTTCAATGTACATAGTAGAGTGAAATAAAGTTAGTAAGGCAATTAACTAAGTAAAGACATAAGACAAGTAAAATCAGCTAGTTAACAACATATAAAAGCAATAAGCAAGTAAAAGCGGTCAAAATGAAGGCGTGGATACATGAAAACATATAAAAAATTGCTGCAAGTAGCTAATGAAAGCATGGATTTAACAAGTAAAGGCAGGTAGCGATAAGAGCACAGAACGAAAAATACACATGGATTAAAAGAAAACATGGTATAAATGAAAACATGCAATTAAGTAGCCTGTCTCGCATGCTTAACCCATGACGATACTTATACACTCGTCACCTTGTATATATGTCTTCCCCACACATAAATCACATAGCAAATAGACCAATCATGCCTTAATTTCCTCAAGTCAAGGTTAACCATGACACTTACCTCTTTCAAGAAACAAGTCAACAATCAAGCACAACTTTTCCTTTAGAACAAGCCTCCAAAACAACCGAATCTAGCCAATTGTCGTTCACTACAGAAAAAGGCGGATTACCTGGGGATAAAATTCCCAAATTTACCTGCGGATTTTCTTGCCGAAATTTGAAATTCTTAAATTGTAGAATATCATACCTACGAATTTAATTTTCCCTGATAAATCCGCAGGTAATTTTGGCGCCATTAGGCGCAAACGTATTACCTAGGGAATTAAATGGGGATATAATCGGCAAGTCCTCTATCCGCAGGTAAATTCGTAGGTAAATGAACACAAATTTTTTTTTCATTTGTGAGTCGGCAGAAACTTCCCCATGTAATTGTCATGCGAATTTTGCGGCGGATTATCTCATGGGGATGTACTTGGGGATTTAGTTTTGCTGGGATTTCCTACGGTTTTACATGGGAAATATTTTCTGGGGAATTACCAGGGAATTTATGTACCTAGGAAAATACCTGGGAATTTATTGTTCAGGTTTCACATGCGAATATTTTTATGGGGATGTATGTGGGGACTTATATACCTGGGGATTATTTGTTGCGGTATTACTTGAGAATTCTTTAGCAAGGATTTACTTGTGATTTATCTAGGAAAATTTCTTGGTAATTTACCTCGGAAAATTGCCTGGGAATATCTTGAAGCGGTTGCACCTAAACATTTCTATGGCGGAATACCCGAGGATTTAATTTCTTGTGTAATTAGCTGGGAATATTTTTTGGGAGAATTACACAAAAATACAGTTCACCTATATACATTGCAGCAGAATAACCCAGTTACAACTTTGCAAATTCGTAGCCCATTAATAATAGGCCAAAGTTTGAAAAATAAGCATTTTTTTCTTTTCTTTTCCTTCTGTAGATCTTCAAGCACAAAAATTCGGTGATTTTTTATTCTTCTTCCCCAAGTTTGTATATATTCCTATTCCAGCTACAAAAATTCAAATTCATATATAATGCAACTTGAAAACCTTAAATTTTCTTCTTTTCCAAGTTCCAAATAGATTTTAATTTTAATTTAGATTTAACTACACATGTGCATTACATGTATAATGATGTATAAACTTGTATATACAATCGCTAATAATGTATATCAGGAAAATAAGACAAAGAAGAAGAAAAGAAGAAAGTGTCAAACATCCATGGATGCCTATTATACACGTACAATGTATATACACACTTATACATTAAAAATATATCTAATTTATACAACATTGTACGCATATATACACACTTATACATACTTATACAATACAAATTTACACTAGAAAACACCTTCTGTCCATCAACACATTACAGTTTTCGGTGGTTGCTGGTGTTGAATTTTTCCGGTGAGGTTTTGGCATTCAAATATGGGCTTCACCAGTAGCAAAGGATGAAACAAAAACTAATAGAAATAAGAAAATATGAGATGAGGTCGCCGGAGATGCTCTTTTAGGCAAGATCTGATAGTTTTAGGCCAGATCTGATAGTTTTTGGACTGATATGCCAAGTTTTATTGTGGTTCCTTAACCTCTTATTGTCAATTAACTCAAAAATCAAAATTTAATTGACATAGAATGCGAGGATTATCACGAGTGTGTACAAAAAAATTTGGAATTTTTAGGGAGAACGAAGAGAGAGGCTAGTGAAGAGAGATTGAGTATGCTGGGAAAGAAGAAAGAAGAAAAGAAAAAAACCCTAGAAGTATGTCTTTAATAATGGGCTAAAGATTGAAAAGTTTCTTTCCAATAATATAGAACCTGGGCCAAACCGGGTAAAGACTTCAAACCTGGGCCATTTTTGGTTGGGCTGCTGTGCCAAGTGATTAAATACGTAATTCTTTCATATATTTTTGCGAGTTTAGCTAGAATAATTTTCTTGGTGATTTCAACTGAGGATTTCCGTCACTCTGGGATTTATCCTTTTTTTTCTTGCATAGGGATTTACTTGCCCCAAGCTTGAGTCAAAATACTATATATATTTGAAAATCATAGATGTTGTATTGAGAGTTTTATTATTTACTGTGACGACCCGGCCGGTCGTCTTAAGAATTTACGCCCTGATTCCCCATTAACTGCTTCCCCTAAGTTCATTTCTGCTATTTTGGGTTGCCGAGACGTTCGGTGTTGTGTTTCGGAGAGTTTTGGGACACTTAGTCCCTAAATGAGAGCTTAAGTGTGGAAAAGTGGTCCGTAGTCGGAACAGTGTGAAGACGACCTCGGAATGGAAATTCGATGTTCCCGTTAGCTCCGTTAGGTGATTTCGGGGTTGGGAGCGTGTTTGGAATGTATTTTGGAAGTCCGTAGCTCATTTAGGCTTGAAATGCCGAAGGTTGAATTTTTAAAGTTTCCGGTCCGATAGTGCATTTCTTATCCGAGGGCCAGAATGAAATTCCGAAAGTTGCAGTAGCTCCGTCGTGTCAATTTGGGATGTGTGTGCAGAATTTCAGGTCATTCGAACATGTTTTGGTTGGGTTTTTGATCAAAAATGTATTTTGGGATGTGTGTGCAAAATTTCAGGTCATCCGTGCATCAGGAGTTAGGCACTCGGGTGGAGTTGAGCACAGCATTTCACCCCCAGACGGATGGACAGTCCGAGCGCACCATTTAGATACTTGAGGATATGCTCTGTGCGTGTGTGATCGAGTATGGAGGGTCTTGGGATCATTTCTTGCCATTGGAGGAGTTTGCTTACAACAACAGTTATCAGTCCAGCATTCAGATGGCACCGTATGAGGCTTTATATGGTAGGAGGTGTAGATCTCCGGTGGGTTGGTTTTAGCCGGGTGAGGCCAGGCTATTGGGCACAGAGTTGGTTCAGGATGCGTTGGAGAAGGTTAAGACGATTCAGGATATACTCTGTACAGCCCGATCCAGACAGAAGAGTTACGCAGACAGGAAGGTTCGTGATGTTTCATATATGGTTGGTGAGCGGGTTCTGCTTTGGGTTTCGCCTATGAAAGGCGTCATGATGTTTGGGAAGAAAGGGAAGTTGAGTCCGAGGTTTATTGGCCCTTTTGAGATCTTGCGGCGAGTAGGGGAGGTTGCCTATGAGCTTGCCTTGCCTCCCAGTTTGGCCGGAGTTCATCCGGTGTTTCACGTTCCGATGCTCCGGAGGTATCACGGTGATCCGTCTCACGTGTTGGATTTCAGTTCAGTCCAGTTGGACAAGGATCTATCCTATGTTGTGGAGCCAATGGCTATATTGGAAAGACATATCAGAAAGTTGAGGTCAAAGAACATTGCTTCAGTGAAGGTTCAGTGGCGGGGTCAGCAGGCCGAGGAGGCGATCTGGGAGACCGAGCGGGATACGCGCAGCCAGTGCCCTCATCTTTTCACTACTTCAGGTACGTTCTCAATGCTCGTTCGAGGACGAAAGAATGTTTAAGTGTAGGAGGATGTGACGACCCGGCCGGTCGTCTTAAGAATTTACGCCCCGATTCCCCATTAACTGCTTCCCCTAAGTTCATTTCTGCTATTTTGGTTTGCCGGGACGTTCGATGTTGAGTTTCGGAGAGTTTTGGGACACTTAGTCCCTAAATGAGAGCTTAAGTGTGGAAAAGTGGTCCGTAGTCGGAACAGTGTGAAGACGACCTCGGAATGGAAATCCGATCGTCCTGTTAGCTCTGTTAGGTGACTTTGGGGTTGGGAGCGTGTTTGGAATGTATTTTGGAAGTCCGTAGCTCATTTAGGCTCGAAATGTCGAAGGTTGAATTTTTGAAGTTTCCGGTCCGATAGTGAACTTTTGTTCCGAGGGCCGGAATGGAATTCCGGAAGTTGCAATAGCTCCGTCGTGTCATTTGGGATGTGTGTGCAAAATTTCAGGTCATTCGGACGTGTTTTGGTTGGGTTTTTGATCGAAAATGTATTTTGATGGAATTTGAAGTTCTTAGGCTCAAATCCTTGAATTAATCGAGTTTCCGACGTTGTTTTAGGTGGTTTAAGGATTGGTACAAGTTTGAATGAGGTATTAGGTGTTTTTGGTGCTTTTGGTTGAGGTCCCGAGGGCCTCGGGATGATTTCGGGTGGTTAACGGAAGAAATTTTGAAGTGTTGCGCAGCTGAACCATTACTGCTTCTGGTATTTTCACATCTGCGGCTTGGGAACCGCAGATGCGGCACCGCAGAGGCGGCCAAATGGCCGCAAAAGCAGCTTTGCTCCTTTCCCTCAGAAACCGCAGAAGCGATGCTATTCCCGCATATGCGGAGCCGCAGAAGCGGCTCAGGCATCGCCGATGCGGCTCCAGCGTTTCTTTAGTTTTTCGCAGAAGCGAAAGTTCCCCCGCAGATGCGGTTTCGCACTTGCGACCCTCTTTATCGCATATGCGGTCCCTGACCTCTTAGTGAAATGCCCGTTCTTATATAGAAAATTCGAGGGTTTGATTTCATAAGTTAGAAAAACAAAATTGAGCTCGGGTAAGGGCGATTTTCAAAGGGTTTTGAAGAGAAGACTATTGGGTAACGTTTCTTTAATCCCTTCTAGTTATATTTCATCATTTTGTAGTTAAGTCCATCATTAAAATTCGAATTTGGGATCAAAATTTTGAAGAAATTGGGTAAAACTTCATAGGCTAAACCATTGAGTTTTGAGTGAGCATTTGACCTCCGATTTGGGAGATTTTTATATGGTTAGACTCGTGAGAGTACGAGGGTTCTGAAAATGTGAAAATTATTCGATTCCGAGACATTGGCCTGAAGGGCATTTTGGTCATTTCATCTAATTTCACGTCGTAGCTTTGAATTAAATAGCAAAACCAGTTATTTGCAATGTTATTTACAATGTGTAAGTGAATTGAATAGATTTGGGCCATTTTAATCGGATACTCGTGGCAAGGGCGTGACTTCTAGTTGATTTTGAGCCGGTTTGAGGTAAGTGGCTTGTCTAACCTTGTGTGGGGGACCTTTCCCCTTAGGACTTGTTATTTGTATTTTGAGTGCCTTGTACGTGAGGTGACGAACGCGTACTTGAGCCGACTGTTGAAAATCCTGATTTTTACTTATGACATTGAGATCGAGTCCTTTCATATTTGCTTTACTCTACCTGTAATTATAACCTGTGCTAGATTAGAGAAGCATGTTTAGTTGATTTGACCTTCTTAATTGCTTAAGTTGCCTTGACTGTACTACGTGAAGCATGCTAGGCTAGTAATATCTGTTGCTTGTCTTTTGTACTTCATTTCTGAATATCTTCTGGTTGTGGTTGCGCATTTACATTGGGACTACGGATTTGGGATTCCGGTAGCTCCCCCTCCCCCCCTCCCCCCATTGTTTGTTTACTTTGGGACTGCGGGTTTGATTCCCGATAGATCCCCCTGCACATTTACTTTGGGACTGCGGGTTAGATTCCCAATAGATCCCCCCTGCACTTTTACTTTGGGACTGCGGGTTAGATTCCCGATAGATCCCCCTGCACATTGATGGTTGGACTACAGGAGGATATCCCGGGAGATCCTTTCGGTTTGGCACATGAGTTGGACTACGGGACGGTATCCCGGAAGATCCACTGGATTGTTGAGAAAAGGACTACAGGACGGTATCCTGGGAGATCCTCATTGCTACCCTTGGTATTGAGCAGTACTTATTCTGTGGTTGTTCCGTTCTTTGTGTATTTGATATTGCCTTGCTTAACCTGTCTTATCTCACTGTTGTACTCATTATTATTGTCGGTTTTTCATACTGTTAATTTATTGTTATATTTTATCTCAGTAGGGACCTGACCTTCCTCGCCACTACCCAACCGAGGTTAGGCTTGGCACTTACTGAGTACCGCTGTGGTGTACTCATGCCCTTCCTGCGCATGTTTTTCATGTGCAGATCCAGGTACCTCCACTCAGGCGCACTATACTTGAGGCGAGGAGAGCTACGGAGACTTCGAGGTATATCTGCAGCGTCCGCAGACCGAAGAGTCTCCTTCCTTATTCTATCTGTAGTGTTTAGATTCTATCATACTTTTGATGTAGACATTCTGGAGGTTAGAGCATTTACAATATTTCTATTAGCCTGTGGTTCCCGTGAGTTTTCGGGTTTTAGGATTGAGTTGTAGACTTCCGCATTTCTTTTGAGTTGTATAGGCCGAGCGGCCTTATATGCAGTTATTATTTTAATATGTTTAGCTTTATTTAACCATTTCGCAAGTTAAGTTGTTAATTCCGCATTTTTAGGCTTACCTAGTTGTAGGAACTAGGTGCCATCACGACATGTTCATGAAGGGTGAACTGGGAGTGACACTTTGATAATTTTTGTAAGACGAGTTTAACTGATGAAATCCTCCCAACACTACGACACCTTCAACTCAATACCACCAAAACCCCCTGATAGTCTACTGAACTCCTTTCCAACATCATCATCACATCTTCCCTTACCCCATCACAATATCAACATGCCTAGTAATATGAATATTGACATGCATGAACCAAATTCAAATTCATCTCCCCTCCAAAAATCATACCTACAAACCTTAAACTCTCATAATCTTTCTTCACCACCGCCTATCTCTCAAGAACCACTAAACTTTAATTTGGAGATTACTGATGAAGTTGAGGCACCAAATGATCCCTCTATTTTTATACCATTATCGTTGGAAGAAAAAACCAGGCTTTACAAACCATGGTAACATGCAGTGATTGTTAAGGTTTTTGGTTGCAAAATTGGACATCAAATACTTAGACAAAAAATNTCAGTTTCTGTAAGTATCGTTCTGGTTGTGGTTGCGCAGTTTACGATTCGGGACTACGGACTGTCGGGATTCCGGTAGCCCCCCCCCCCTTATTTGTTTACTTTGGGACTGCTGGTTCGATTCCCGATAGATCCCCCCTGCACATGTACTTTGGGACTGCGGGTTAGATTCCCGATAGATCCCCCTGCACATTGATGGTTGGACTACGGGACGGTATCCCGGGAGATACTTTCCGTTTGGCACATGAGTTGGACTACGGGACGGTATCCCGGAAGATCCACTGGATTGTTGAGAAAAGGACTACAGGACGGTATCCTGGGAGATCCTCATTGGTACCCTTGGTATTGAGCTGTACTTATTCCGTGGTTGTTCCGTTCTTTGTGTATTTGATATTGCCTTACTTAACCTGTCTTATCTCACTATTGTACTCATTATTATTGTCGGTTTTTCATACTGTTAATTTATTATTATATTTTATCTCAGTAGGGCCCTGACCTTCCTCGCCATAACCCAACCGAGGTTAGGCTTGGCAGTTATTGAGTACCGCTGTGGTGTACTCATGCCCTTCCTGCGCATGTTTTTCATGTGCAGATCCAGGTACCTCCACTCAGGCGCACTATCCTTGAGGCGAGGAGAGCTACGGAGACTTCGAGGTATATCTGCAGCGTCCACAGACCGAAGAGTCTCCTTCCTTATTCTATCTGTAGTGTTTAGATTCTATCATACTTTTGATGTAGACATTCTGGAGATTAGAGCATTTACAGTATTTCTATTAGCTTGTGGTTCCCGTGAGTTTCCGGGTTTTAGGATTGAGTTGTAGACTTCCGCATTTCTTTTGAGTTGTATAGGCCGAGCGGCCTTATATGCAGTTATTATTTTAATATGTTTAGCTTTATTTAACCATTTCGCAAGTTAAGTTGTTAATTCTGCATTTTTAGGCTTACCTAGTTGTAGGAACTAGGTGCCATCACGACATGTTCATGAAGGGTGAACTGGGGTTGTGACAAGTTGGTATCAGAGCTCTAGGTTCATAGGAGTCACGGAACACAGGCCGGTTTATTAGAGTCTCGCTAATCGGTACGGAGATGTCTGTACTTAGCTACCAGGGGCTATGTAACTATTTAGGAAAAATCTTCGTTTCATTTATATTCCTTGTCGTGTGATATTTTGACATCAATTCTAAACTTCTGACTTCTATTCTCTCACAGATGGTGAGGACACGTGCCACTCGATATGATCAGGCACCCGCGCCCCCTACTGCAGCCGTCAGAGACCGGGGCCGGTGGAGAGGTCGAGGACGCGCACGTGGTGCAGCCAGAGCACCTGCGCGAGCTGCCGTCGAGGTACCACCAGCAGATCCAGCCGGAGCCCAGGCACCTAGCACACTTACTACTGCCACTACTACTCCAGCGCTCCAGGAGACTTTAGCTCAGTTCATGAGTATGTACACCACCTTGGCTCAGGCAGGGTTGCTTCCCCTTGCTGCAGCCACATCCCAGTCCGGGGGAGGCACACACTCCCGCCGTCCGCACTCCTGAGCAGCGAGTGTAGGTTGAGCAGGCTCCCGAGATTATTCCGGCACCTCCTGCAGCGCCAGTTTAGCCCGAGGATGGGTCAGTTGCTTTAGAGGACGAGCAGCGGAGACTTGAGAGGTTCAAGAAATATGATCCCCCAGTGTTCAGCAGATTAGCATCAGATGACGCCTTGGGATTTCTAGAGGAGTGTCACCTTATTCTTCGCACTATGGGCATAGTGGAGTCCAGCGGGGTTTCTTTCACTGCTTTTCAGCTTTGGGGAGCCGCCTATGATTGGTGGCGCACTTATGAGATAGACAGTCCAGTAGAGGCTGCTTCACTGACTTGGACCCAGTTCTCGGATATGTTCATGAGAGAGTTTGTCCCCCAGAGTCTCAGGGGCGCATGGCGCGCAGAGTTTGAGCATTTTCACCAGGGTGCTATGACCGTTTTGAAGTATGCTATCCGCTATACCAGATTGGCCAGGCATGCACCGGCTTTGGTTGCTACAGTTCGAGAGAGAGTTTGCAGGTTCATTGAGGGCCTTATTCCACCCATCAGATCTAGCATGGCTCGAGAGTTGGAGATGGACATTCCTTATCAGCAGGTAGTGAGCATTGCTAGGAGGATTGAGGGTATGCTCGCCAGGGAGCGAGGGGAGAGGGAGGCCAAGAGGTCTCGAGAGTCGAGTCACTACTCTGGTGCCCGTACCCCATCAGCAGGTCGTTATGGCAGAGGTTATGCGGGTCGCCATGTTCATTGAGCTCTTCCAGCGGCCGGCAGTGCTCCAGCTCCACCTATACCTCAGGAGCCTTACTATGCACCTCCAGTTTCTAGCGCGCCTCCTGCGCGGGGTGCTTCCAGAGGTCAGTCCAGCAGACCTGGCCCTAGTCAGTCACAACCACCGCGTCCTCCTACAGCTTGTGTCGAGTGTGGTGATACACGCCACATGGTTAGGGACTGCCCCAAACTTGGTAGGGGTGCATCTTCACAGACTGCTCAGCCACAGCGTGCTCCTCAGAGTTCTCAGGCCATGGTCACAGCTCCAGCTGCTACCCCACCTGCCCAGCCGGCTAGGGGCGGAGGTCGGGGAGATAGAGGTCGCCCTCGAGAGAGGGGCTGGGCCAGATATTATGCTATTCCTGCTCGTACTGAGGTTGTTGCCTCTGACTCCATCATTACAGGTATTATACTGGTTTGTCACAAAGAGGCATCGGTTGTATTCGATCCGGGCTCTACTTATTCTTATGTGTCTTCTTACTTTGCTCCGCATTTGGGTGTGCCTCGGGATTCTTTGAGTGCCCCCATTTATATTTCTACTCCTGTGGGAGATTCTCTTGTTGTGGACCGCGTTTATCAGTCATGTTTGGTTACTATTCATGGTTTTGAGACCAGAGCAGATTTATTGTTACTCGGTATGGTGGATTTTGACATTATTCTTGGGCATGGACTGGTTGTCGCCCCATTTTGCTATTCTTGATTGTCACGCCAAGACCGTGACGCTGGCTATGCCAGGTATTCCGCGTATTGAGTGGAGTGGTACTTTAGATCACACTCCCAGTAGAGTTATCTCTTTTCTTAAAGCTCAGCGTATGGTTGAGAAGGGGTGTGCCGCGTATTTGGCTTATGTGAGAGATGTTAGTGTTGATACCCCTTCTGTTGATTCAGTTCCAGTGGTACGGGATTATCCCGATGTGTTTCCAGCTGATCTTCCGGGCATGCCGCCCGATAGAGACATCGATTTTGGCATTGATCTGTTGCCGGGCACTCAGCCCATTTCCATTCCTCCGTATCGTATGGCTCCTCCTGAGTTGAAGGAGTTGAAGGATCAGTTGCAGGAATTGCTTGGTAAGGGTTTCATTCGACCCAGTGTTTCACCGTGGGGTGCTCCTGTCTTGTTTGTGAAGAAAAATGATGGTTCTATGCGTATGTGTATTGATTACCGTCAGTTGAACAAGGTTACAGTGAAGAACCGTTATCCTTTGCCTCGTATTGATGATCTGTTTGACCAGCTTCAGGGCGCACAGGTGTTTTCTAAGATTGACTTGCGCTCAGGTTACCATCAGTTGAAGATTCGGGAGCCAGATATCCCGAAGACTGCCTTCAGGACTCGGTATGGTCCTTACGAGTTCCTTGTTATGTCATTTGGGCTGACCAATGCCCCAGCAGCTTTCATGCACTTGATGCACAGTGTATTCAGGCCATATCTCGACTCGTTCGTTATTGTTTTTATTTTGATGTTATTCTGGTGTATTCCCGGAGTCGGGAAGATCTTGAGCATCACCCGAGGACCGTGCTTCAGACCTTGAGGGAGAAGAAGTTATATGCAAAGTTCTCAAAATGTGAGTTTTGGGCATTCTTAGGCCATGTGATTTCGAGTGAGGGTATTCGGGTGGATCCGAGGAAGATAGAGGCCGTGCAGAGTTGGCCCAGGCCATCCTCAGCTACAGAGATTCGCAGTTTCCTTGGCTTGGCGGGCTACTACCGTCGCTTCGTGGAGGGATTTTCATTGATTGCTGCCCCTATGACTAGATTGACCCAGAAGGGTGCCCTATTTCAGTGGACAGAGGAGTGTGAGGCGAGCTTTCAGAAGCTCAAGACAGCTTTGACTACAGCCCCAATCTTGATGTTGCCTACCGGTTCGGGGTCTTATACTGTCTATTGTGACGCCTCGAGAGTTGGCCTTGGAGCGGTGTTGATGCAGGACGGTAGGGTGATTGCCTACGCATCCAGACAGTTGAAGATACATGAAAAGAATTACCCTGTCCACGACCTTGAGTTAGCTGCCATTGTTCATGCCTTGAAGATCTATTTGTACGGTGTGCCTTGTGAGATCTATACTGACCATCGGAGTTTGCAGCACTTACTCAAGCAAAAGGATCTTAATATGCGTCAGAGGAGGTGGTTAGAGCTGCTGAAGGATTATGACATCACTATCCTATATCACCCAGGCAAGGCCAATGTGGTGGCGGATGCCTTGAGTCGCCGGGCGAAGAGCTTGGGGAGTTTGGCATATTTACCAGCTTCAGAGAGGCCTATGGCGATGGACGTTCAGGCCTTAGCCAGCCAGTTTGTGAGATTGGATCTTTCAGAGCCCAGTCGGGTACTAGCTTGTGTGGTTTCCCGGTCTTCCTTATTTGATCGTATCAGGGAGCAGCAGTATGAGGACCCTCATTTACTTGTCCTTAAGGACAAGGTTCAGCGTGGAGATGCCAGGGATGTGACCATTGGAGATGACGGGGTATTGAGGATGCAGAGCCGGATTTGTGTGCCCAATGTTGATGGTCTTCGAGAGATAATTCTAGTCGAGGCCCATAGCTAGCGGTATTCCATCTATCCGGGTGCCGCGAAGATGTGTCAGGACCTGAGGCAGCACTATTGGTGGAGGCGGATGAAGAAAGATATAGTTGGCTATGTGTCTAGATGCCTCAACTGCCAGCAGGTGAAGTATGAGCACCAGCGCCCGGGTGGGTTGCTTCAGCAGATAGAGATTCCGGAGTGGAAATGGGAGCGCATCACCATGGATTTTGTATCTGGACTCCCACGGACCTTGAAGAAGTTTGATGCCATTTGGGTCATTGTGGATCGGCTGACCAAGTCCACTCATTTTATTCCTGTGTGTACCACTTATTCATCGGAGCGGTTGGCGGAGATTTATATCTGGGAGATCGTCCGTCTGCATGGTATTCCAGTTTCTATCATTTCAGACAGAGGTACTCAGTTTACATCACGGTTCTGGAGAGCCGTACAGCAGGAGTTAGGCACTCGGGTGGAGTTGAGCACAACATTTCACCCCCAGACGGACGGACAGTCCGAGCGCACTATTCAGATTCTTGAGGATATGCTCCGTGCATGTGTGATTGAGTTTGGAGGGTCTTGGGATCATTTCTTGCCATTGGCGGAGTTTGCTTACAACAACAGTTATCAGTCCAGCATTCAGATGGCGTCGTATGAGGCCTTATATGGTAGGAGGTGTAGATCCCCGGTGGATTGGTTTGGGCCGGGTGAGGCCAGGCTATTGGGCACAGAGTTAGTTCAGGATGCATTGGAGAAGGTTAAGATGATTCAGGATAGACTCCGTACAGCCCAGTCCAGACAAAAGAGTTACGCGAATAGGAAGGTTCGTGATGTTTCATATATGGTTAGTGAGCGGGTTCTGCTTCGGGTTTCTCCTATGAAAGGCGTCATGAGGTTTGGGAAGAAAGGAAAGTTGAGTCCGAGGTTCATTGGCCCTTTTGAGATCTTGAGGCGAGTTGGGGAGGTTGCCTATAAGCTTGACTTACCTCCCAGTTTGGCCGGGGTTTATCCGGTATTCCATGGTTCGATGCTCCGGAGGTATCACGGTGATCCGTCTCACGTGTTGGATTTCAGTTTAGTCCAGCTGGACAAGGATCTATCCTATGTTGAGGAGCCAGTGGCTATATTGGACAGACAGATCAGAAAGTTGAGGTCAAAGAACATTGCTTCAGTGAAGGTTCAGTGGCGGGGTCAGCCGCCCGAGGAGGCGACTTGGGAGACCGAGCGGGATATGCGCAGCCAGTACCCTCATCTTTTCACTACTTCAGGTACGTTCTCTATGCTCGTTCGAGGACGAACGAATGTTTAAGTGTAGGAGGATGTGACGAACCGGCCGGTCATCTTAAGAATGTACGCCCCGATCTCCTATTAACTGCTTACCCTAAGTTCATTTTTGCTATTTTGGTGTGCCGGGACGTTCGCGTTGCGTTTCGGAGAGTTTTGGGACACTTAGTCCCTAAATGAGAGCTTAAGTGTGGAAAACGTAGTCCGTAGTCGGAACAGTGTGAAGACGACCTCGGAATGGAAATCCGATGGTTCCGCTAGCTCCGTTAGGTGATTTCGGGGTTGGGAGCGTGTTCGGAATGTATTTTGGAAGTCCGTAGCTCATTTAGGCTTGAAATGCCGAAGGTTGAATTTTTGAAGTTTCCGGTCCGATAGTGAGTTTTTGATCCGAGGGTCGGATTGGAATTTCAGAAGTTGTAGTAGCTCCGTCATGTCATTTGGGATGAGTGTGCAAAATTTTAGGTCATTTGGACGTGTTTTGGTTAGGTTTTTGATCGAAAGCGTATTTAGATAAAAATTGAAGTTCTTAGGCTCAAATCCTTGTTTAATTCGAGTTTTCGGCGTTGTTTTAGGTGGCTTAAGGATTGGTACAAGTCTGAATGAGGTATTAGGTGTTATTGGTGCTTTTGGTTGAGGTCCCGGGGGCCTCGGGATGATTTCGGGTGGTTAACGGAAAAATTCAAAGTGTTGCAGCAGCTGAAGTGTTCCTTTTCTGGTATTTTCGCATCTGCGGCTTGGGAACTGCAGATGCGGCGCCGCAGTAAGGGGACGCAGAAGCGGCTTTGCCCCTTTCCCTCAGAAACCGCAGAAGCGGTACTATTATCGCAGAAGCGGAGCAGCAGAAACAGCTCAGGCATCGCAGATGCGGGCTCCTGTATCTCCTTAGTTTCTGCAGAAGCGGATATTCCCCCGCAGATGCGGTGTCGCATCTGCGACCCTTTTATCGCATATGCGGTTCCTTCCTTTTTAATGAAAACCGCAGAAGTGGCTCTTGTTCTGCAGAAGCAGTCCCTTGTCCGCAGAAGCGGAAATCCTTGAGCAGATATAGAAATTTCGAGGGTTAGATTTCATAAGTTAGAAAAATCAATTTGAGCTCGGGGAAGGGCGATTTTCAGAGGGTTTTGAAGAGAAGATTATTGGGTAACGTTTCTTTGATCCCTTCTAGTTATTTCATCATTTTGTAGTTAAATCCATCATTAAAATTCGAATTTGGGATCAAAAATTGGAAGAAATTGGGTAAAACTTCATAGGCTAAACCATTGAGTTTTGAGTGAGCATTTGACCTCCGATTTGAGAGATTTTTATATGGTTAGACTCGTGAGAGTACGAGGGTTCTGAAAATGTGAAAATTATTCGATTCCGAGGCGTTGTCTTGAAGGGCATTTTGGTCATTTTACCTAATTTCACGCCGTAGCTTTGAATTAAATAGCAAAACCAGTTGTTTGCGATGTTATTTACAATATGTAATTGAATTGAATAGATTTGGGCCATTTGGAGTCGGATACTCGTGGCAAGGGCGTGATTTCTAGTTGATTTTGAGCCGGTTCGAGGTAAGTGGCTTGTCTAACTTTGTGTGGGGGACCTTTCCCCTTAGGATATTGTTATTTGGTATTTTGAGTGCCTTGCACGCGAGGTGACAAGCGCGTACTTGAGCCAATTGTTGAAAATCCGGTTTTACTTAAGATATTGCGATTGAGTTTCTTTCATATTTGCTTTATTCTACTTGCAACTATAACCTGTGCTAGACTAGGAAAGCATGTTTAGTTGATTTAACTTGCCTACTTGCTTAAGTGGCCTTGACTGTACTACGTGAAGCATGTTAGGCCAGTACTACCTGTTGCTTGTCTTGTACTTCATTTCTGTGTATCTTCTGGTTGTGATTGCGTATTTATATTGGGACTACGGATGTGGGATCCCGGTAGCTCCCCCCCCCCTTGTTTGTTTACTTTAGTACTACGGGTTCGATTCCCGGTAGATCCCCCTGCACTTTTACTTTGGAACTGCGGGTTAGATTCCCGATAGATCCCCCTGTACATTGATAGTTGGACTACGGGACGGTATCCCGGGAGATCCTTCGGATATACACATATGATGGACTACGGGACGGTATCCCGGGAGATCCACCTGACAGTTGAGAAAAGGACTACAGGACGGTATCCTCGGAGATCCTCATTGTTACCATTGGTATTGAGCTGTACTTATGCTGTGGTTGTTCCGTTCTTTGTGTATTTGCTATTGCCTTGTTTAACCTGTCTTATGCTGTGGTTGTTCCGTTCATTCAGTGACTTGAGGACTTCGAAGCGAATCTTGGCACGTTCGAGGATGAATGTTGGTTTTAAGAGGGGGAGGATGTAACGACCCAGCCGGTCATTTTGAGAATTTAAGCTCCGTTCGGCAGTGCACGGTCTTGAATAGCTTCATAATATGAGTATTGACTTGCGTGCATGGTTGAATTCAGAGTCAAATTGGAAGAAGGAATCTAGTTTTGGAAGTTTGAACGATGAGAATTTGATCGGAATTGGACTTTTGAGTAAACGGCCCCGGAATGGGTTTTGGGTGATCTCAACAGCTTTGTATGGTGATTTTGGACATAGGCGTGCGTTCAGGTTGTGTTTTGGAGGTCCGTAGCTACATTAGGCTTGAAATGCCGAAAGTTGAATTTTTGAAGTTTCCGGTTCGATAGTGAGATTTTGATATCGGAGTCGGAATGGAATTCCGGAAGTTGGAGTAGCTCCGTAGTGTTGAATGTGACGTGTGTGCAAAATTTCAGGTTATTCGGATGAGGTTTGATAGACTTTTTGATCGAAAGCGTAATTTGAGAGTTTTTGGAATTCTTAGGCTTGAATCCGATTAAAAATTGGGGTTTTGATGTTGTTTTGAGCGTTCCGAAGGTTGGAACAAGTTTGAATGATGTTTTAGGTATAAAAATGAATAAATTTGGCTTCGGTCAACATTTTGGGTAAACGGACCCGGACCCGTGATTTGACGGTCCCGGAGGGTCCGTAGGAAAATATGGGACGTGGGCGTATGCCTGGAATCGAATTCCGAGGTCCCAAGCCCGAGAAATGAATTTTTGAGTAAAATTGTTTTTTCTGAAATTATTAAGGAAAATTGAAATGAAAATTGATTAGAACGTGTTGGTATCGGGCCCGTAATTTGGTTCCGGCGCCCGGTACAGGTCTTATATGTGATTTAAGATGTATCTGTAAAATTTGGTTAAAAAATGGACGTCGTTTGACGGGATCCGGACCCTAAATGGGAAATTAATGTTTAATAGGAATTTTGAGAAATCTCATTGATCTCGAGGCTTAATTCGATGTTCATGATGTTATATTGGTGATTTGATCACACGAATATGTTCGTAGGATGTTTTTGAGGTAGTGTGCATACTTGGGTTGGAGTTTCGACGGCTCGGGTGAGTTACGAGTAGGTTCCGGGATGCCTTAGACTTAAAAGATCAGATGTTGCAGGTTCAGGAAATATTGCAGGCCTCTGAACCCTCTTGCGNTTCAAGAAGTATGATCCCCCAGTGTTCAGTGGATTAGCGTCAGACGATGCCTTGGGATTTCTAGAGGAGTGTCATCGTATTCTTTGCACTATGGGCATAGTGGAGTCCAGCGGGGTTTCTTTCACTGCTTTTCAGCTTCGGGGAGCCGCCTATGATTGGTGGCGCACTTATGAGATAGACAGTCCAGTCGAGGTTGCTTCACTGACTTGGACCCAGTTCTCGGATATGTTTATGAGAGAGTTCGTTCCCCAGAGTCTTAGGGACGCATGGCGCGCAGAGTTTGAGCATTTGCGCCAGGGTGCTATGACCGTTTCGGAGTATGCTATCCGTTATAC
Source organism: Nicotiana attenuata (assembly GCF_001879085.1). NCBI lineage: Eukaryota > Viridiplantae > Streptophyta > Magnoliopsida > Solanales > Solanaceae > Nicotiana > Nicotiana attenuata. Next base: position 79,002 of record NW_017674496.1, read on the forward strand.
CAGATTGGCCAGGCATGCACCGGCATTGGTTGCTACAGTTCGGGAGAGAGTTCGCAGGTTCATTGAGGGTCTTATCCCACCCATCAGATCTAGCATGGCTCGAGAGTTGGAGATGGACATTCCTTATCAGCAGGTAGTGAGCATTGCTAGGAGGATTGAGGGTATGCTCGCCAGGGAGCGAGGGGAGAGGGAGGCCAAGAGGTCTCGAGAGTCGGGTCACTACTCTGGTGCCCGTACCCCATCAGCAGGTCGTTATGGTAGGGGTTATGCGGGTCGCCCTGTTCATTCAGCTCTTCCAGCAGCCGGCAGTGCTCCAGCTCCACCTGCACCTCAGGAGCCTTACTATGCACCTCCAGTTTCTAGCGCGCCTCCTGCGCGGGGTGCTTCCAGAGGTCAGTCCAGCAGACCTGGCCCTAGTCAGTCACAACCACCGCGTCCTCCTACAGCTTGTGTCGAGTGTGGTGATACACGCCACATGGTTAGGGACTGCCCCAGACTTGGTAGGGGTGCATCTTCACAGACTGCTCAGCCACAGCGTGCTCCTCAGAGTTCTCAGGCCATGGACACAGCTCCAGCTGCTACCCCGCCTGCCCAGCCGGCTAGGGGCGGAGGTCGGGGAGATAGAGGTCGCCCTCAAGAGAGGGGCTGGGCCAGATATTATGCTATTCCTGCTCGTACTGAGGTTGTTGCCTCTGACTCCATCATTACAGGTATTATACTGGTTTGTCACAAAGAGGCATCGGTTGTATTCGATCCGGGCTCTACTTATTCTTATGTGTCTTCTTACTTTGCTCCGCATTTGGGTGTGCCTCGGGATTCTTTGAGTGCCCCCATTTATATTTCTACTCCTGTGGGAGATTCTCTTGTTGTGGACCGCGTTTATCAGTCATGTTTGGTTACTATTCATGGTTTTGAGACCAGAGCAGATTTATTGTTACTCGGCATGGTGGATTTTGACATTATTCTGGGCATGGACTGGTTGTCGCCCCATTTTGCTATTCTTGATTGTCACGCCAAGACCGTGACGCTGGCTATGCCAGGTATTCCGCATATTGAGTGGAGTGGTACTTTAGATCACACTCCCAGTAGAGTTATCTCTTTTCTTAAAGCTCAGGGTATGGTTGAGAAGGGGTGTGTCGCGTATTTAGCTTATGTGAGAGATGTCAGTGTTGATACCCCTTCTGTTGATTCAGTTCCAGTGGTATGGGATTATCCCGATGTGTTTCCAGCTGATCTTCCGGGCATGCCGCCCGATAGAGACATCGATTTTGGCATTGATCTGTTGCCGGGCACTCAGCCCATTTCCATTCCTCCATGTCGTATGGCTCCTCCTGAGTTGAAGGAGTTGAAGGATCAGTTACAGGAATTGCTTGGTAAGGATTTTATCCGACCCAGTGTTTCGCCGTGGGGTGCTCCTATTTTGTTCGTGAAGAAGAAGGATGGTTCTATGCATATGTGTATTGATTACCGTCAGTTGAACAAGGTTACAGTGAAGAACCGTTATCCTTTGCCTCGTATTGATGATCTGTTTGACCAGTTCCAGAGCGCACGGGTGTTTACTAAGATTAACTTGCGCTCAGGTTACCATCAGTTGAAGATTCGGGAGCCAGATATCCCGAAGACTGCCTTCAGGACTCGGTATGGTCCTTACGAGTTCCTTGTTATGTCATTTGGGCTGACCACTGCCCCAGCAGCTTTCATGCATCTGATGCACAGCGTGTTCAGGCCATATCTTGACTCATTCGTTATTGTTTTTATTGATGATATTCTGGTGTATTCCCGGAGTCGGGAAGATCATGAGCAGCACCTGAGGATCGTGCTTCAAACCTTGAGGGAGAAGAAGTTATATGCAAAGTACTCAAAATGTGAGTTTTGGCTGAGTTCTGTGGCATTCTTAGGCCATGTGATTTCGAGTGAGGGTATTCGGGTGGATCCGAGGAAGATAGAGGCCGTGCAGAGTTGGCCCAGGCCATCCTCAGCTACAGAGATTCGCAGTTTCCTTGGCTTGGCGGGCTACTACCGTCGCTTCGTGGAGGGATTTTCATCGATTGCTGCCCCTATGACTAGACTGACCCAGAAGGGTGCCCTATTTAAGTGGATAGAGGAGTGTGAGGTAGGCTTTCAGAAACTCAAGACAGCTTTGACCACAGCCCCAATCTTGATGTTGCCTACCGGTTCGGGGTCATATACTGTCTATTGTGACGCCTCGAGAGTTGGCCTTGGAGCGGTGTGTTGATGCAGGACGGTAGGGTGATTGCCTACGCGTCCAGACAGTTGAAGATACATGAAAAGAATTACCCTGTCCACGACCTTGAGTTAGCTGCCATTGTTCATGCCTTGAAAATCTGGCGTCACTATCTGTATGGTGTGCCTTGTGAGATCTAGACTGACCATCAGAGTTTGCAGCACTTACTCAAGCAAAAGGATCTTAATATGCGTCAGAAGAGGTGGTTAGAGCTGCTGAAGGATTATGACATCACTATCCTATATCACCCGGGCAAGGCCAATGTGGTGGCGGATGCCTTGAGTCGCCGGGCGGAGAGTTTCGGGAGTTTGGCATATTTACCGGCTTTAGAGAGACCTATGGCGATGGATGTTCAGGCCTTAGCCAGCCAGTTCGTGAGATTGGATCTTTCAGAGCCTAGTCGGGTTCTAGCTTGTGTGGTTTCCCGGTCATCCTTATTTGATCGTATCAGGGAGCGGCAGTATGATGACCCTAATTTTCTTGTCCTTCGGGACAAGGTTCAGCGTGGAGATGCCAGAGATGTGACCATTGGAGATGACGAGATATTGAGGATGCAGGGCCGGATTTGTGTGCCCAATGTTGATGGTCTTCGAGAGTTGATTCTAGCAGAGGCCCATAGTTCGCGGTATTCCATCCATCCGGGTGCCGCAAAAATGTATCAGGACTTGAGGCAGTACTACTGGTGGAGGCGGATGAAGAAACATATAATTGGTTATGTGTCTAGATGCCTCAATTGCCAGCAAGTGAAGTATGAGCACCAGCGCCCAGGTGGATTGCTTCAGCAGATAGAGATTCCGGAGTGGAAGTGGGAGCACATCACCATGGACTTTGTATCGGGACTCCCACGGACCTTGAAGAAGTTTGATGCCATTTTGGTCATTGTGGATCGGATGACCAAGTCCGCTTATTTCATTCCTGTGTGTACCACTTATTCATCGGAGCGGTTGGCGGAGATTTACATCTGGCAGATCGTCCGTCTGCATGGTATTCAAGTTTCTATTATTTCAGACAGAGGTACCCAGTTTACATCGCGGTTCTGGAGAGCCGTGCATCAGGAGTTAGGCACTCGGGTGGAGTTGAGCACAGCATTTCAACCCCAGACGGATGGACAGTCCCAGCGCACCATTTAGATACTTGAGGATATGCTCCGTGCGTGTGTGATCGAGTATGGAGGGTCTTGGGATCATTTCTTGCCATTGGAGGAGTTTGCTTACAACAACAATTATCAGTCCAGCATTCAGATGGCGCCGTATGAGGCTTTATATGGTAGGAGGTGTAGATCTCCGGTGGGTTGGTTTTAGCCGGGTGAGGCCAGGCTATTGGGCACAGAGTTGGTTCAGGATGCGTTGGAGAAGGTTAAGACGATTCAGGATAGACTCTCTACAGCCCAATCCAGACAGAAGAATTACGCAGACAGGAAGGTTTGTGATGTTTCATATATGGTTGGTGAGCGGGTTCTGCTTTGGGTTTCGCCTATGAAAGGCGTCATGAGGTTTGGGAAGAAAGGGAAGTTGAGTCCGAGGTTTATTGGCCCTTTTGAGATCTTGCGGAGAGTAGGGGAGGTTGCCTATGAGCTTGCCTTGCCTCCCAGTTTGGCCGGAGTTCATCCGGTATTTCATGTTTCGATGCTCCGGAGGTATCACGGTGATCCGTCTCACGTGTTGGATTTCAGTTCAGTCCAGTTGGACAAGGATCTATCCTATGTTGTGGAGCCAGTGGCTATATTGGAAAGACATATCAGAAAGTTGAGGTCAAAGAACATTGCTTCAGTGAAGGTTCAGTGGCGGGGTCAGCAGGCCGAGGAGGCGATCTGGGAGACCGAGCGGGATACGCGCAGCCAGTACCCTCATCTCTTCACTACTTCAGGTACGTTCTCTATGCTCGTTCGAGGACGAACAAATGTTTAAGTGTAGGAGGATGTGATGACCCGGCCGGTCGTCTTAAGAATTTACGCCCCGATTCCCTATTAACTGCTTCCCCTAAGTTCATTTCTGCTATTTTGGTTTGCCGGGACGTTCGATGTTGAGTTTCGGAGAGGTTTGGGACACTTAGTCCCTAAATGAGAGTTTAAGTGTGGAAAAGTGGTCTGTAGTCGGAACAGTGTGAAGACGACCTCGGAATGGAAATCCGATGGTCTTGTTAGCTCCGTTAGGTGATTTTGGGGTTGGGAGCGTGTTTGGAATGTATTTTGGAAGTCCGTAGCTCATTTAGGCTCGAAATGCCGAAGGTTGAATTTTTGAAGTTTCCGGTCCGATAGTGAATTTTTGATCCGAGGGCCGGAATGGAATTTTGGAAGTTGCAATAGCTCCGTCGTGTCATTTGGGATGTGTGTGCAAAATTTCAGGTCATTCGGACGTGTTTTGGTTGGGTTTTTGATCGAAAATGTATTTTGATGGAATTTGAAGTTCTTAGGCTCAAATCCTTGAATTAATCGAGTTTCCGAAGTTTTTTTAGGTGGTTTAAGGATTGGTACAAGTTTGATTGAGGTATTAGGTGTTTTTGGTGCTTTTGGTTGAGGTCCCGGGGGCCTCGGGATGATTTCGGGTGGTTAACGGAAGAATTTTTGAAGTGTTGCAGCAGCTGAACCATTACTGCTTCTGGTATTTTCGCATCTGCAGCTTGGGAACCGCAGATGCGGCACCGCAGAGGCGGCAAAATGGCCGCAGAAGCGGCATTGCTCCTTTCCCTCAGAAATCGCAGAAGCGGTGCTATTCCCGCATAAGCGGAGCCGCAGAAGCGGCTCAGGCATCGCAGATGCGGCTCCAGCGTTTCTTTAGTTTTCCGCAGAAGCGAAAGTTCCCCCGCAGATGCGGTTTCGCACCTGCGACCCTCTTTATCGCAGATGCGGTCCCTGACCTCTTAGTGAAAACCGCAAAAGCGGTGCTTGGTCCGCAGAAGCGGGACCGCACAAGCGGTCCCTTGTCCGCAGAAGCGGAAAATGCCCATTCTGATATAGAAAATTCGAGGGTTTGATTTCATAAGTTAGAAAAACAGAATTAAGCTCGGGTAAGGGCGATTTTCAGAGGGTTTTGAAGAGAAGACTATTGGGTAACGTTTCTTTAATCCCTTCTAGTTATATTTCATCATTTTGTAGTTAAATTCATCATTAAAATTCGAATTTGGGATCAAAATTTGGAAGAAATTGGGTAAAACTTCATAGGCTAAACCATTGAGTTTTGAGTGAGCATTTGACCTCCGATTTGGGAGATTTTTATATGGTTAGACTCGTGAGAGTACGAGAGTTCTGAAAATGTAAAAATTATTCGACTCCGAGACGTTGGCCTGAAGAGCATTTTGGTCATTTCATCTAATTTCACGTCGTAGCTTTGAATTAAATAGCAAACCTAGTTATTTGCAATGTTATTTACAATGTGTAAGTGAATTGAATAGATTTGGGCCATTTTAATCGGATACTCGTGGCAAGGGCGTGACTTCTAGTTGATTTTGAGCCGGTTTTGAGGTAAGTGGCTTGTCTAACCTTGTGTGGGGGACCTTTCCCCTTAGGACTTGTATTTTGTATTTTGAGTGCCTTGTACGTGAGGTGACGAGCGCGTACTTGAGCCGACTGTTGAAAATCCTGATTTTACTTAAGACATTGAGATCGAGTCCTTTCGTATTTGCTTTACTCTACCTGTAATTATAACCTGTGATAGATTAGAGAAGCATGTTTAGTTGACTTGACCTGCTTAATTGCTTAAGTTGCCTTGAATGTACTACGTGAAGCATGCTAGGCTAGTATTATCTGTTGCTTGTCTTTTGTACTTCATTTCTGAATATCTTCTGGTTGTGGTTGCGCATTTACATTGGGACTACGGATGTGGGATTCCGGTAGCTCCCCCCTTGTTTGTTTACTTTGGGACTGCGGGTTCGATTCCCGATAGATCCTCCTGCACATTTACTTTGGGACTGCGGGTTAGATTCCCGATAGATCCCCCTGCACATTGATAGTTGGACTACGGGACGGTATCCCGGGAGATCCTTCGGATATACACATATGATGGACTACGGGACGGTATCCCGGGAGATCCACTGGACAGTTGAGAAAAGGACTACAGGACGGTATCCTGGGAGATCCTCATTGTTACCATTGGTATTGAGCTGTACTTATTCTGTGGTTGTTCCGTTCTTTGTGTATTTGATATTGCCTTGTTTAACCTGTCTTATCTCACTGCTGTACTCATTATTATTGTCAGTTTTTCATACTGTTAATTTATTATTATATTTTATCTCAGTAGGGCCCTGACCTTCCTCGTCACTACCCAACCGAGGTTAGGCTTGGCACTTACTGAGTACCGCTGTGGTGTACTCATGCCCTTCCTGCGCATGTTTTTCATGTGCAGATCCAGGTACCTCCACTCAGGCGCACTATCCTTGAGGCGAGGAGAGCTACGGAGACTTCGAGGTATATCTGCAGCGTCCGCAGACCGAAGAGTCTCCTTCCTTATTCTATCTGTAGTGTTTAGATTCTATCATACTTTTGATGTAGACATTCTGGAGATTAGAGCATTTACAGTATTTCTATTAGCCTGTGGTTCCCGTGAGTTTCCGGGTTTTCGAATTGAGTTGTAGGCTTCCGCATTTCTTTTGAGTTGTATAGGCAGAGCGGTCTTATATGCAGTTATTATTTTAATATGTTTAGCTTTATTTAACCATTTCGCAAGTTAAGTTGTTAATTCCGCATTGTTAGGCTTACCTAGTTGTAGGAACTAGGTGCCATCACGACATGTTCATGGAGGGTGAACTGGGAGTGACACTTACTGAATTATTTTGTATCTATTTAACTGGAAATTTATTATCTCTTTGTGGTTAAGTTTGTTATATCTACTTCTTAAGCTTATTAATTTAGCTATGCATATATAATTGCGAATAAAAAAATATACCAAGCTAATCAGAGGGCATGGAAATAAGTTACAAGTAATAGTAAAGAATTATTTTACCTTAAGACTAAGATAAAATAAAATTTATGCTTTGAAGACAATTATCATATTGGTAGAGAATGTGTTTGAGTTTATTCTATGTGCATATTTTTTATATGTCATCTTTTTTTTTTACAAGACCCTAGCTAGATCATATTAAGTAGTATGGACGATAAATGATCATCGTTGTGTAGGTAGTGAAAGTGAGTACGATAGCAATTGTATAAACGTAGCGATTTCGAGAAAATCATGGAGTACACACAAATTTAAGAAACATCTCAATTTGATTTCTTTGAGTTTACAAAATATTATTTGTTGGAAGAGGTCACAAATTATGAGAGAGTCTTGTCTGGAAGAGATTGATAATTTTTGTAAGACGAGTTTAACTGATGAAATCCTCCCAACACTACGACACCTTCAACTCAATACCACCAAAACCCCCTGATAGTCTACTGAACTCCTTTCCAACATCATCATCATATCTTCCCTTAACCCATCACAATATCAACATGCCTAGTAATATGAATATTGACATGCATGAACCAAATTCAAATTCATCTCCCTTCCAAAAATCATACCTACAAACCTTAAACTCTCATAATCTTTCTTCACCACCGCCTATCTCTCAAGAACCACTAAACTTTAATTTGGACATTACTGATGAAGTTGAGGCACCAAATGATCCCTCTATTTTTATACCATTATCGTTGAAGAAAAAACCAGGCTTTACAAACCATGGTAACATGCAGTGATTGTTAAGGTTTTTGGTTGCAAAATTGGACATCAAATACTTAGACAAAAAATCTATGCGTTATGGAAACCAACTGAAAACCTCCCTCTAATCGACTTAGGGTCAAATTTTTTCCTACTAAAATTTCAAAAGGAGGAAAATAAAAATCATGCCTTACAAGGTGGTCCTTGGTTTGTTCTAAATCACTTTCTATCCGTTCGTCAATGGGAGCCTAAATTTATGGCTTCTGAGACAAAATTAACTACCTCTGCAATTTGGCTGCGATTACCAGAATTACCTACAGAACTCTACGATTACCAAATTCTTCAGAAGCTAGGTCAAAAAATTGGTAAGTTGTTAACAGTAGACACTTGTACCTCTTCAACAACAAGAGGACGATATGCTAGGTTATGCGTGGAAGTACCATTGGACCAGCCATTACGGACACACATATACATTGAAAATCATCGACAAATTATCCTTTATGAAGGATTAAACTTACTTTGCATTAAGTGTGGTCGAATGGGTCATAATCAAAGGACTTGTAATTATATTCTACAAGTTGATCCTCCTACAGAAACCTCAAACAAGGAACACTTACTAAATACAAAGCCTACCACTTCATACATCCGTCTCAGCTACTGAAGAATGGAAACTTGTTCAATATCCGAAGAACTCAACTCTCAGACGAATCACCTCCATAGAAAATCAATTGCAATCAACACTGTGACGACCCGACCCATCGTCTCATGAATTATCGCCATGTCCCCCCCCTCCCCATTTCTGCTTCTTTATGCTTCGTTATCCGTGTTTTATGTGGTTGATAATTGGGTTGAGTTCGGAGCGAATTTGGCAAGCAATGAGACACTTAGTCTCTTTAAGGAATGCTTAGTTTGGAAAAGTCAACCGGATGTTGGCTTATGCCTTAGAGGGCTCGGATGTGATTTCTGATGATTCGGTTAGCTTCGGGGGATGATTTGTGACTTAGGAGTGTGATCGGAAGTGGTTTTGGAGGTCCGGTGTAGAATTAGGCTTGAATTGGCGAAGTAAGTATTTTGGCGATTTCCGGTTGTTAGGTGAGATTTTAATCCGAGGGTCAGAATGGAATTCCGAGAGTTTCTGTCGCTTCGTTATGTGATTTGGGATGTGTGTGTAAAATTTCTGGTCATTCGGAGGTGATTTGGTTGGTTTTTTTATCAAATGCGTGTTTCGGAAGTTTTAGAAGAACTTAGGCTTGAATTCGATGTAATTTGATGGTTTTGGTGTTTTTTGAGGTGTTCTGATGATTGGAACAAGTTTGAATGATGTTTTAGGATGGGTTGGTACTTTTGGTTGAGGTTCCGGGGGCCTCGGGGTGATTTCGAATGGCTAACGGAATGTTTTTAGGACTTGGGAAATTGCAGAAATGCAGCAGCTATTGCAGAGGAATTTGACCCTTCGCGATCGCGGGAGGTCCCCCGCATTCGCATAGAAGGAATTTGGGAAGCCTGAGATTTGTTCATCGCGTTCGCATTTGGGAGTTCGCGATCGCAGACAGTTAAATGGTGAAGCTTCGCGTTCGCAGCGAGTGATCCGCGTTCGCGTAGTGGAAATTGAGGGTCCAGCTATGTTGTTCTCTGCGTTCGCATCAGGAGAGCCGCGTTCGCATAGTTCTGGGAAATCATTCATCGTGTTCGCATGAAATAGATCGCGTTCGCATAGGTCAAGCTGGAGGTCTTGAAATATTGCTCTTCGCGATCGCGAGCCTGGGGCCGCGATTGCATAGAAGGAATCAGTAGCTGGGCATAAGGGTTTTTAAACATTTTATTCCGCGAGCTTAAGTCATTTTTCCACCATTGTTGAACATTTTTAGAGCTCCTTGGAGAAATTGAAGAGGTATTCGAAGAGGATTGATTGGAGGTAAGTTTTATGAACCAAAAACGTGATTATATTGTGAAATTAACCTAGAAATTCATGGAAATTTAGCTAAAAAGGGAAGAACTAGGGCGTGGGATTTTAAAATTTTAAATTGGTATTTGAAAAGCCATTTGAGGTCGGATTTGAGAGTTTTTGATATGTATGGACTCGTGGCGAGATAAGGAACCCGTTGATGTGAAAATTTCAGAGTTTTAAGAAGTGGGCACCGAGCTCTAGTTTTGCTAATTTCAAGATTTTTGATATTTTTCGATTGTTTGCGCTTGGGTTTTGTTCCCTTAGCATACTGTGACGTATTCGCTCTGGTTTTGGTCAGATTCGACGCGCGAGGAGGCCGATTTGAGAGGCAAGGGCATCGCGAGCTAGAGCTTTGGCCGGTTTGAGGTGAGTAGTGATAGTAAATGATGTCCTAAGGGTTTGAAACCCCGGATTTGCACAACGTAGTGCTATGTTGAGGTGAGACACACGTTGCATGATCAGCGTGGGGTCCATTTATGACTTGGTCCATCCCGATTGATGATTCTTACTGTATTTGACTGAGATTTAATTATTATCATTATGATTTGGGCAAGTTGCCACGTTTGGGGCCTCGTGCCGACTTGTAGAACCCTTAGGGGCAGTATGACAGATTTTCCTCACTTTACTTATTAAAAATCATATCCTCAGTCATGTTTCTATTTTTTTAAAACAATGTGAACCGGTTTTATTAATGCTAATCATAAATGAGGGAAATATGTGGGCTGAGATCCCTACCTTATATTATTGTGCCCGAGAGACTGTGAGTAAAATGACTGAGAGGGATTGATAACCCAACAGTGAGGATGTTATATATGCTAAGGATCGGGCTGCACGCCGAAGCAAATACTTATATGGATCGGGCTGCACGCCGCAGCAAATGTTTATGTGGATCGGGCTGCACGCCGCAGCAATATAGCGCTTGGGCTGTAGGGGCCCCTCCCGGAGTCTGCACACCCCCAGTGAGCGCAGTCGACTAGTTATATGGATCGGGTTGCACGCCGCAGCGGTTATTTTGATTTCGGTTATTGTGAGAGATACATGGTTACTGGGTACGAGGAACGGAATTATACTTGTTAAATACCTGATAAACTACCTGTCTTACCTGATCTAAGGATATTTCACTTGACTTACTCACTATTTTGCTGCTTTGAGTTGATTTACTGCTTGATATAGAACTACTTAGTGCCTTTACGTGATTTCTTACTGTCAGCCATTATTTATGATTATTACTTTCTGGGTCGGAGTACTCACATTACCCATGCACCTTGTGTGCAGATCCAGGTGCTCCCGAGGCATAGAGAGAGATTTCCTGCTGTTCATCTTTCACCGGAGTCATCGAGGTAGCTGCATGACATCCGCAGACCCGATTTCTCCTTCTATCTTCCTTACTTTCAGTATTTCTAGACTATCTCTGTTTTAGGCTGTTTTAAAGACTTGTAATAGAGGCTCTTGACTTGTGACACCGGATCGGTGGGCTATGTAGTGGTGTTATTATGATTTCCGCACATTTTATCTACTGGTTCAGGCTTCTAGTTATGCTAATTTTGCATTTGAACTCTGTTAATTGGTAATGAACTCTATAAGAGAGAGGGGTTGTGATTGATAATTGGTCGGGCTAGCCTAGCAATGTGTTGGGAGCTATCACGACCGGGGTTGGGGTCGTGACAAGTTGGTATCAGAGCCTTGGTTACCTTGGTCTCGCAAGTCATAAGCCGGTTTAGTAGTCTCGCGGATCGGTACGGAGACGTCTGTATTTATCCTCGAGAGGCTGCAGAACCTTTAGGAAAATTTCATATTCTTGAAATTCTTGTCGTGCGACTTGTTGATCCGAGTACTAAACTTCTCTTATTCTATTCTCTCACAGATGGTAAGGACTCGCGCTACCGGACGAGGTGGATGACCACCAGTACCACCCACTGAGGCCACCAGAAGCCGTGGACGCGGTCGTGGTCGTGGCAGAGGGAGAGTAGCGAGGGAAGCATCTATTGATCCACCAGCTTCCCCAGCTCCGGATCAGACTTCTGCAGCACCAGTTCAGGCACCAGTTGTGCCCATCGTGATTCTAGGTCTACAGGAGACCTTGACACAGATCTTGACAGTTTGCACCGGCCTGGCTCAGGCAGTTTCAGCCACCACAGCAGCAGCTACTTCACAGGCCGGGGGAGGCAACCAGACCCCCGCTACTCGCACACCTGAGCAGGTAGTGCAGGGACTACAGATGCCAAAGGCACCTCCAGCTCAGCCGGTTGCACCAGTGCAGGAGTTCAGGGTTCCAGTTATGCCGGAGGATGAGCAGCATCGTCTTGAGAGGTTTGGTAGACTCCAGCCTCCGACATTCAGTGGTGCTGAGGGAGAGGATGCCCAGGTTTTTCTTGACAGGTGTCAGCGGATGCTCCGTACAACAGGGATTCTTGAGTCTAGTGGTGTGGCATTTACCACCTTTCAGTTTACTAGGGCTGTCTTCACTTGGTGGGAGGCGTATGAGAGGCGTAAGCCGGTTGGTGCAGCGCCCCTTTCTTGGCAGCAGTTCTCCACTCTCTTCTTGGAGAAGTATGTACCGCAGTCCCGTAGAGAGGAGCTGCGCAGGCAGTTTGAGTGGTTGACGCAGGGAGATATGACCGTGACCCAGTACGAGATGAGGTTTTCGGAGTTGGCTCGTCATGCCACCTGGATGATTCCGTCAGATCGTGAGAGGATCAGGAGATAATGGCCTTAACTACCATCTCCGTATTCTGATGACTAGAGAGAGAGTATTGGGTGCTACGTCGAGGAGGTGGTGGATATCGCTCGTAAGATCGAGTCAGTTCGCCGTTGGGAGCAAGAGGAGAGGGAGGCCAAATGGCCTCGTGGATCGGGCAGTTACAGTGGTGCTCCTTCGAGGGGCCAGTTCCAGCATGGCAGAGGTCGTTCTTTCAGGCCTGCTCAGTCGGCCCGTCCAGAGTATCGTGGGGCATCTTCAGGTCGTGGTCATCATGGGCCTCAGCAGGGCCAGCCTTCACTCAGTGCCCTCCCAGCTCAGAGTTCATCTCGTGCCCCATCAGCTCAGGGTTCTTCCGCGCCGAGAGCATCTGCTAGTCACTTAGGTGCGAGGGGTTCCCTTCAGTCCCCATCCCCATCTCCAGCACCGGGTAGTTGTTATGAGTGCGGAGAGTTTGGTCACATGAGGAGGCAGTGTCCTCGACTCCGTGACGGTCAGCATCAGCAGAGGGGTCAGCCCTCGACTTCTGCTCCAGTTACTTTACCACCCGCCCAACCAGATAGGGGTGGAGATCAGGCAGCCAGGGGTCGCCCCAGAGGGGGAGGCTGATCAGGCGGTGGCCAGGCTCATTTTTATGTTATTCCAGGCAGGACAGATGCCATTGCTTCAGATGCTGTTATTACAGGTATTGTTTCAGTCTGCCACAGAGATGCCTCCGTATTATTTGATCCCGGTTCCACATATTCTTATGTGTCCTCATATTTTGCTCACCTTGAGTGCGCCCCGGGAGTTTCTTGCTTTACTTGTTCATGTGTCTACCCCGATGCGCGATCCTGTTATTGTGGATCGTGTGTACCAGTCATGTGTTGTGACTATTGGGGGTCTGGTGACCCGAGTTGATCTATTGCTATTGAGCATGGTGGACTTTGATGTTATTTTAGGCATGGATTTGTTATCTCCGTGTCATGCTATTCTAGACTGTCATGCTAAGACAGTCACTTTGGCTATGCCGGGTGTACCGCGGATCGAGTGGCATGGTGTGACTGATTATGTTCTGAGTAGAGTGATTTCTTTCTTGAAGGCCCACCGTATGGTTGGGAAGGGTTGTCTCTCGTATCTTGCCTTTGTGAGGGATGTCGGGGCTGAGGCTCCCTGTATTGATTCTGTCCCAGTTGTGAGGGACTTCCCTGATGTATTTCCTGCAGACCTGCCGGGCATGCCACCGGACAGGGAGATTGATTTTGGTATTGACCTGGTGCCGGACACTTAGCCCATTTCTATTCTGCCATATCGCATGGCACCAGCAGAGTTGAAAGAATTGAAGGAGCAGCTCCAGGAACTCCTAGATAAGGGGTTCATTCGGCCTAGTGTGTCACCTTAGGGTGCGCCAGTTCTGTTTGTGAAGAAGAAGGATGGCACAATGAGAATGTGCATCGATTATAGGCAATTGAACAAGGTAACAATTAAGAACAAGTATCCCCTGCCTCGCATTGATGATTTATTCGACCAGCTTCAGGGAGCGAGGGTGTTTTCCAAGATTGATCTTCGTTCGGGTTATCACCAGTTGAAGATCAGGGATTCAGATATTCTTAAGACTGCTTTCAGGACTAGATATGGTCACTATGAGTTTCTTGTCATGTCTTTCGGGCTGACCAATGCCCCAGCAGCGTTCATGCATTTGATGAACAGTGTGTTTCGGCCTTATCTGGATTCGTTCGTTATTGTTTTTATTGATGATATTCTGGTGTACTCGCATAGTCAGGAGGAGCACGCGGAGCATTTGCGAGTTGTATTGCAGAGATTGAGGGAGGAGAAGCTTTATGCAAAGTTCTCCAAGTGTGAGTTTTGGCTCAGTTCAGTGGCTTTCTTGGGACACGTGGTGTCCAGCGAGGGTATTCAGGTTGATCCAAAGAAGATAGAGGCAGTTCAGAGTTGTCCTAGACCGTCCTCAGCCACAGAGATTCGTAGCTTTCTTGGGTTGGACGAGTGTGAGGAGAGCTTTCAGAAGCTCAAGACAGCTTTGACCACAACTCCAGTATTGGTTTTGCCCTCAGCTTCAGGTTCATATACCGTATATTGCGATGCTTCGAGAGTTGGGATTGGTTGTGTATTGATGCAGGAGGGTAGAGTTATTTCTTATGCTTCTCGTCAGTTGAAGCCCCATGAGAAGAATTGCCCTGTTCATGATTTAGAGTTGGCTGCCATAGTTCATGCATTGAAGATTTGGAGGCATTACTTGTATGGCGTATCTTGTGAGGTATTCACTGATCATCGCAGTCTTCAGCATTTTTTCAAGCAAAATGATATTAATTTGAGGCAGCGGAGATGGCTAGAGTTGCTTAAGGATTATGATATTACTATTCTGTATCATCCGGGGAAGGCAAATGTAGTGGTCGATGCTTTGAGCCGAAAGGCAGTGAGTATGGGGAGTTTGGCGTACATTCCAGTTGGGGAGAGACCACTTGCAGTTGATGTTCAGGCCTTGGCCAATCGGTTTGTGAGACTAGATATTTCGGAGCCCAGTCGGGTGTTGGCTTGTGTGGTTTCTCGGTCTTCCTTGTATGATCGCATCAGAGAGCGCCAGTATGATGATCCGCATTTACTTGTCCTTAAGGACAGGGTTCAGCATGATGATGCCAGAGATGTGACCATTAGTGATGATGGTGTGTTGAGGATACAGGGCCGGATTTGCGTGCCCAATGTGGATGGGCTTCGGGAGTTGATATTGGAGGAGGCCCATAGTTCGCGGTATTCCATTCATCCGGGTGCCGCGAAGATGTATCAGGATCTTAGACAGCACTATTGGTGGCGGAGGATGAGGAAAGATATTGTGGAGTTTGTAGCTCGGTGTCTCAATTGTCAGCAGGTGAAATATGAGCATCAGAGACCAGGTGGCTTGCATCAG
>NW_017674497.1:0-84452 GCF_001879085.1 Nicotiana attenuata
TTCTTTGCCTCGTAATATGAATCTGGCAAGTTTGATTCGTCAGGTAATAGATCTTCCTTCAACATCTTCAATAACATTGTAAATGACTCATGACTCCAACGCCCAATACTTTTGATATGAAGCAATTTAACCATAGTAGAAAGTTTAGAAACTTTTGAATTTTGGTACAATGGTTGCTCAAAATCCTTTAAAAGCCTATAGAATTTGTTTGCTTCAAGATTTGGTTCCACCTCAAGAAAATCATAACCATCAGTGTTCGTATTGTCTGCATCAAACTCAGGGTATAAATCTCTTAGGATCCCATGTATTTCATCCTCATCATCATCTTCTTCAATGTCATCATCTTCTACATCTTCTGGAGTTGATTGTGGCTCACCTAACTTTTCCCCGTGGTGATACCAAAAAGTATAATTTTGAATTATTCCATGTACTATTAAATGTGACTTAACCATCTCACGTGTTCCCGAAGATGTGTTACAACATTTGATACATGGACAGCGTATTACACGCGCTTCACTTAATCTTGTAAAAGCAAAATCCAAAAAGCTCTCCACCCCAAGCTTGTAAGCATTACCAAGTCGGTCATGGACAAGTTCCATCCATTTCTTATCAGGTGCCATAATCTGGTGCATGTGTAATATATATGTATATATGTTAAAAGAACTTATGGATCATCAATTACTCCTATATTACAGGAAAACTTATCAAAGAATTATATTATATTTAAAACAAAATACCTCTTAGTAAAACATTATTTATTTTTTTACCCTTTAAAAATTTATTTTACACTAGACATGATTATAATTTAATTAATTTTTTAATATTGAGACAACCCACAAACACAATATTTAAAATTTTAAAAATAATTTATATAGTATTTCGTATTAGTTAAAGAACAAGAACAAGTTGCATTTGCTCGCCAGAAGGAAAAAAAAGAATCTTGTGAGTTAGCTGACATGTTATGTCTTCTAGAATGAACTTATGAATACATTTGAACATATAACTCTTCAAGAATTTTTCTCGAAAAAGCTCTTAAATCTTCAAAGGCTATGTGTTCTAACTAAAACTAAAAAAGAAGCATGATAATTTGTAATGTCTAAGCAATAAAATGATTAAACTGAGATAAATTTCAAGTTGAATATATTAACCGAGATAACTGATTACCTTTTGTGAGGTAAAGTTTCTTTCTTTATTGAGTTAGTTAAAAGGTAAAGTTTCTTTCTTTATTGAGTTAGTTAAATAGGATCGGCATTTGTCATTTTCAGGAGTTTACATTTTCTCCTTAACTTTTATTTCTTAGTCAAACACAATTTTTCATATAATATTTATGAACTTTTTCAAATAATTTTTTTTCATTTAGATAGGATTCACGCGCAACGCACGTATCCTAAAACTAGTTATACTAAAAGTATGAAGCTTCTAACGTCAAACTTGATTTACCAAAATGCCCATAAAAATTGAATACCCATTTTATCCTCAATCAAAAATATTGTATACTTTATAACGAAATGCTACCATAATAAATTTATAAGCTACTAAACTTCTTTTCATGTGCAACGTATATGAGCATTGAAAACGAAAATAGTAACAGAACTGCATGGATAACATTAATTCAAGCAATCTTGAAGGATATATAGTTACTACTTATTTATTGTGATTAGTGATGGTAAGTCATATAAAAAGTAATTTTAAACTCTATATAGTAAGGAAATAAAATATATTGACAGGCTCAGAGTCTCTTCTCCTCCTCCATTCTTAGAATTACTACGTTCAATGATGACAATCATTTTATAACTTATCTGAATGTTGGATTGGTCTATATGGAGTAAAAAAAACAAGTTATTAGTGGAAGTGACACTACTTGGGAGCAATATGCACTATGATTTTGGCGTTGATTCATGGCTCATGAAAATGGATCAAACAACAATTCAGAGCATGCAAAGGCTAATGATGAGCCACTTTCAGTAGGTAAAACTAAAGATGCTCAGAGGTCAATTGACGAAAAGTAAGTTCTGATCTAGTGTAGTCTAGAATAGAAAAGAATAAAGTTAATGGCTGATATGCTTCATGAGGAATCTGAATTGTTATTTGCATAACTAAAGGCGCCATCTAGCTTTAAGTTTTATCCAATTACATGTTCTTCTAGATCCTGGCCAGTTCCATGTGCTATGTTTGTTATCTTTTATCAAACTCTATTGCTATTACTAGTAAGAAGTCTTATTTTTCCACTAAAACTTTCAGGGATATTGAGAAAAAGAAGAAAAAGCAAAAAGAACAAGAAAAATCAATATGATGGAAAAGCAGTTACAGAGGTTGAACAAAATAAAAAAGAATATCACACGAGTTGGAGGAAAATGAAGCGGCTAAGTCTTCTCAATTTAGGACCTATGGAAATGGATTGGTCATAGAGGAGTTGGGAATGGGCAAGCCGGACGGGAAAAGAACTTTCCCAGGAACTAAGGTATAGTTTTCTTTTTTGGACTCTATGTGATAAATTGTTCTCTCACTCTGCCATGGAAAGTAATGAAATCTTGGTGATCACAATTAAGTCAATTAGGATTTAAGTTTCTCAATCTTTGAGTTCTCTTTGATGAACTTGTACGGAGCACACTTATTATTAATAATAATTTTCTGCCACTAAATAGGTTGGTGTATGCTATATAGGCAAGCTGAAGAAGAATGGCAAAATATTCGATTCCAACATTGGGAAGAGAACACCTTCTGAAACAAATATAATGTTACTCTTTTTTTCATACAGGCAATGCAGAGCCACATGTAATCAAATAATTCAATTGAATTCGCTACGCCGAAAAATTATAATGTGCAAATAGGAGACAAATTTTTTGTACATATATAAAAGTTTGAATTATGTGTAAATTCTGAATCCCCTTATAAGAATTTCTAGCTGCAACGTGTATAGGACCTCTCTCGCAAACTATAACAGATTAAGAATCCGAAAATTTTACCTATCGTGCATTATAATAAAAAGCATAAAATGGCAGAGAAAGCAAAATATGAGGAAAACAACAACTTTGATGGAAAGCAGTTGGTTCTGTGCATTGAAAAATTGCAAGAAACATACTGGAAACAGAACAATTATCATATAAATCTGGAAGGCGTCGAATTGAAAAGCAGAGAGATAACAAAAAGCCCATTCACAATAATTACAACTACAAATTTAGTGACTTGAGTTTACCTTGACGAGAAAGCACAGCAAGAAGACCAAATCGTATAATTAAGCTGCTTGCGTTGTCGACAGAACCCACAACAAGTAACAGAACCAATTGCTATTAGCATTGACACCCAGCTATTAGCGTTAACACCCACCTATTAGCGTTGACACCTAGCTATTAGCGTTGACACAGATTCACCACAAAGCACACAGATTATAAGTTGCGTACAGCAAGAAGACCAAATCGTTTTGTGATTTTTAGTTGAGTTTTGCTCTGTATATATAATCGATCGCTAGAACTCGCCGATGGAGTTGCGGGCAGTTGCAGCGACGGCCTATTTGTTCGTGATTCTTTGCCCTCTTTGCTGAATCTGGTGTACGCGCGTTTTTGGATAACATTAGGATTGAGAGATTTTAGGGGTTTTTTGATTAATTTGGGGGATATGGGCGGGAGTTGTTGAGGAAATAAAGGAGGAATATATATATAGTTACCGCATAAATTTTTATATTTTATTCAGATTTATAACGAGGGGATTACATATATTTGAAAGACAAGAAATTATTCCCTCGTAAAAAATATAGTAAAAAATGACTTTAACGATCGGAATAAATATTGACCGCTATAAGCATACATATAACGACTGGATTAATTTCCTTTCGTAAAGAAGTGGTCGTTAAAGACCTCTTTTCCTGTAGTGAAATTAAATATCAAATCATTTACGTTCCATAAGATGAAGTCTTTAATTAAATATGCATGGCCATACATACATAACTAATGATAAGTTCGTGGAAAAAGTTTAAGTTTGAAAGGTTACAATAAGAGTTGCCAATATTTCTGATGTTTTCACACATCACCAAACTACTTATTTTCCAATAACGTCCTAATACAACCTTCCAACTCGATTTGACTACTTAACTAGATGATACCATACGAGATTTGGTTGTATGTATCAATTACATTTAACAACCAATTTGGTTGCTTCACTCGACATAACCCTTATGAGTTATGGGTCGTTTGGTAGGATGCATTAGGAAAGATAAGTATGCTATATGTATTACCTTTGGTATTATTAATTTCTTGTTTGGTAGTATTTTCAACCTATGTATAACTAATATATAAGTATTAGTTATACGATCTATTTAATACGATTCTTATACATAGAAAACCATGGCATTAGCAATACCATAGTTTTAATACATAAATAAGCATGAATCAAGACAAAACTGATCTTTCAAAACCTTTTCCAAATTCTTTCCAAAGAATGTGAAGGGTGTTTTTGTAAATAATTTGTTTTTTTAAATAAAAATAATTATGCAATGCATGTTATTTTTAATACACCAAACTAAACCGTCGATAAAAAATAATCTCATCATAACTAGTCCCAGCATAACCAGTCCCAATATTATTAATCCTAATATTATTCAGTACTATTCTTATACACCGTGCCAAACCACCCTTTAGTTGTCAAGCTGATTGAGTATTTCCCTTTTTCTCTTCTAAAACTATGGATTATATGGACTCTTCACGTACATACATATAGTACAAGTAGATGTAGTGACACGCTTATCCACTAAATTCACTACAAGAGTTCCCTTCGCACTTAAGATATGTTGCTTCTGATCTAAGAAAAACGACTCAACTGCTACCGCTTACGTTCATACAAACAAGCCACTTTATTGTAAGCCGTGTTCTTCATGAGTTCGATCCGAAGCTTCATCTTTCACACACTAATCATTCGGCGGAGAAGTTTTAATTTTGCCATAAGACTTTGAATAAAGTTATATGTAGAAATATCTTTCTCTAGTACTTAATCGATCTAATATCCACTAGTGATGTTGTCGGCAGAACTTATGAATTACAACAATAATCATCTTACAGCTTGTTTGGATCATCGTTTCATAATGTATAGTATCGTATTGTATTGTATTGTACTGTATCGTTTGATAAATATAATATTTGGATAGATTATGTCGTTTGCCATCGTTTCATGATATCACGCACTAGCAATATGAAGAATAAAGTTGTAATATTATAAAGGAAAATTATGATACAGGGTAATATTACTATATAAAAAGGTAGGATAAATGATAAAATAAAATTATTTAATAATAATAAAGGGTGAGATTGAGAGAAAAAGACAAGGTAACAACGCGACCACACCAAATCGATCGTTACATAAAGTGACACATTTCGTCGTTATGTAACGACCGATTAACGATATGATATAATAAAATTTAAGTAACAATCAAAACAAACATCGTATTTAAAGTAACAATACGATACAATACAATGGGTAACAACCATCCAAACAAGCTGTTAAGCTATTACATTGAATTAACGAACATCTAATAATTCTTTGTTATATATCTTATCATTGTACAATTAATTGAGATTATGAAAATCAAAGGACATTCAATTGGAGTAGTACTTAGGATTTTCCCTAAACCCTTGGACCAATAAAAAAACCGCAAACACACTATATTGGTAAAAGGACTTCTTAACCAACTCTTGAAATGACTCCTGCTCATTCTAAAATACCGAGTATTATGCATTTAGTGTTAATTCTTTCTTTAATTCGCCAAACAGGCTTCCTTATCTCTCTTAATGAGTCCATGTTATTGACCCGAGATGTGTTAATCAATTGCACACCACAACTTGCTGCGGAAGGAACTAAGGAAACAACAAAATCCAGTAACTAATTTATATGACAAATAAAATTTCTGTAGTTTTTCCTATACAGACTAGCCACAAATCAATCGAAATCATTGAATTTAACTACTATAGTATCTACGTATCTAACCGAAACAATTCAAAAGGTTACAACCAAGAATGTTGAACTACTCTAAGCGGGATAATCCCCAACATTAACTCATTCTCATATGGTGTCAAATTCAAATCCAAGAATAAAGCCTTTTCAGTACCCGAAATCTTTTTCTCTGTCATCTCTACAACTTCACCAGCAGAATTATCATCACTATCCTGCTGTTTCTGTTTCTGCAATTTGTGGCGGTGCTTTCTCATGTGACCACCCAAAGCTTGTCCAAGAGAGAATTCCTCTCCACAATAGGAGCATTCATGTTTCTTCTTGTTAGGTTTAATTAGATCTGCCACTGTGTTGAGTTTTGGTTTCTTGTGACTTGCTCTGTGGCCACCCAAAGCTTGAAAAGATTCAAATTGCTTCTTACAAGTCCTGCACTCGAAAAATCTATGTGCTAATGAACTATTCTTCTCTAAGATATTGACGCAATTAGCCATGGCTAATGTCTCCACTGTCAATTCTTCTTCTCTGCTTCTCTTTATTGTCATGGCAATAGTATAGTATTGGGGCGGTGTGTGGGAATATTAGTGTGGGTAGTTATATATAGTTTCTAAAGTTTCTTGAGCCCGAAGAAACTATTGCTAAGACCATTTTCCGCTTTAAACTCAGTTTTGGATTCGCTTAATTACTACACGCTAGTACACACGGTTACCATTTTTTTTTCTAAAGTTTAATTTAGTAGTATGTAAATTACACTAAAGGCCCCTATAATATGACTCAATTGCAGATGCACCCTTTTTATTTTGAGATCATATATAATTCAATCCCTTGTACAATTATGAAAATCCTACGTAAATATTAGTTTGACTAATGTTTTCATTTGGTAATGCTTAAGTGTTTAGATTTGGAAAACATGAGAGATATTTATAACTTAATGTATTAACATATGATATGTTAAATTTAAAAATATAAAGTTTCATGTATCTTCCAAAATTCTTAATTAGAAAATGACCACATATTTATGCATGTAATAATTTTTATGATCAGTTGCTTGTAATAATTTTCTTGCATTTTCAACATGTAAGCTATTGATCTTTTAAAAAAAAAAAGAATTATAGTACTATTTAATATACAGAAATTTCACGTGTTTTCTTTTACTTAGATTGCTTTTCTATTATACCACTTCAATTTTTTTTAAAATTAAGCTTAATTAGACAGATGTTCTTTGAGTATAATTCATTATATAAAGAGTATAAAGTATTTGATTTGCAAAATATAGATAACGCCTTTATATTTGTGTATAGTTTGTATTATATATGAAGTGTAAGTGCTTGATTTTAAAATACAGAAAACATATCTACAACTAAGATATAGTACAAAGATGTTTAGCGTAATTTCTTGTGTGATTTACCTAAAACTTTAAGTTTAATAACCCGATAGAATTGGTTTGGTTTGGTAATTAGAAAATCCGAACCAACCCGACGTATGTACACCCGTCGGTTTTTCAATCTCGGTTTTTCTCGAGTTTTCGGGTTTAATCGGGTTCTTTTCCATAAAGTCTTCATAGCAAAAAATATAAAATGTGTGCTCCAAATATTTCTTTAATCCTAGTAAGATAGAACTATATAAGGTATTTTTCAATAAAATAACATAAATATGAGATGAGTCATGGCATTGTACTAAAATATTCAACAATAAAAATAATAAAATCGCATAAAATAAGTACTATCAATAAGCCATAATGAAAACAACATAATTTAAAATTACTAATAAGTTGCTAAAATAAGTACGACTAATAAGTACTACTCCCCCCGTTCCAATTTATGTGAACCTATTTGACTGGGCGCGGAGTTTAAGAAAAAATGAAGACTTTTGGAATTTGTGGTCTTAAACAAGTCAAAATGGGGCCCAGAGTATTCGTGCGGTTATAAAGGCTTCTCATTAAGGGTAGAATTATAAGTATAAGTTAAATTGTTACCAAATTTAGAAAGGAGTCATTCCTTTTGAAACGGACCAAAAAGGAAATAGGTTCAAATAAACTGGAACAGAGGGAGTATTATTTACATGACTAAACACTAAAAGAAAAATAAGTTATGCATTTTATCTAAACCACAAAAAACAAACAAAAAATATTCAACACTATTTTCATTCATAGTACAATTGAATTGAATGTCTTTTATTAGTATTAATATTAATTTGATAATGATTTAAGATTTATTTGAGTTACTAACATTAATGAACTATATGTGATGACCCAAAAGGTCATCATTTATTTTAAAAATAAATTCAGTGTTCCGAGGCCTAAAAACCTCCTCTTTACCTCACCTCGACTTGCGTGCGTGGTCCAGACCTATATCCGGAAAGGCTTCTATGTGAAAATATGAGAAATAGAAATTTCTAGAGTTAAAATTTAATTTTGGTTGACTTTAGTCAACATTTTTAGCAAACGGATCCGGATCCGTGTTCCGACGATCCCGGGAGGTCCGCAGTAAAATATGGGACTTGGGCGTATGCCCGAAAATGAATTCCGAGGTCCCAAGCCTTAGAAATCAATTTTTGAAAGAAATTATTTTGCTGAATTATCTAAGAAATGAAGAAAAGAATTAATGTTTGAAACCATTGGTATCGGGCCCGTATTTTGGTTCCGGAGCCCGGTACAAACTTGTTATAGTATTTAAATGATAACTGTAAAATTTGGTAAAAAATAGAGTTTATTTGACGTGAGTTGAACTTTCGATTGAAGAGTTATGAACTTTGAGTGTTCTTGATGAAATGTTGAGTTTTGAGGTTTAATTCATGATTTTACAAGTAATTTTGATGATATGATCGCACGAGTAGGTCTATATGATGTTTCTGAGTTAGTATGCACGTTTGGTTTGAAGTCCCGAGGGCTCGGGAGAGTTCGGGTAGGTTCTGGGATGTTTTAGGCTTAAAACATAGCTGTTGCAGGTCCAGAGATGTTGCAGATCTCTAAACCCGCCAGTGCTGACCGCATTGATTTTGTGCTGACCGCGGAGGGGCCTTTGCGGCCGCACTCCTTTTTGTGCGATCCGCAGTGAGGAAGAATTTCACTGGTCTGACTTCAGAAGCCCATATCTTTTGATCTACAAGGAATTTTGGGATAATTCAAAACGAAAGTTGTAGTCCTTCGTGTCTAGTTTCCAGCAAGATAAAGAAATCACAATTTGGACATCTGTAGAGAAAATTATGGCCAAAATACTAAAGCATGTCACTGCAGTCAACATTGTGAGCTCCGCGGCCGCACTCGATTTTGTGCGGTCCGCACAGAGGGTCTGAGAGGGGTATATTTAAACGATATTTTCAGTTATTTTTCATTTTTCAAAACCCCAAAAACATAAGAGACGATTTTTCAAACAACCTTTCTTCTCCAAAACATTAGTAAGTGATTTCTAACTCATTTTCTTTTCTCCTTAACTTCTTTTTACAAGATTTCATCCTAGAATCTAGGGTTTTCATGGTGGAATTGGGAATTTTGGGTAAAACCTAAGAATATTTAAATTTGGGGATTTAGACCTCAAATCGAGGTCGGGTTCCAAAACCAATTATATATCCGGGCTCGGGGGTAAATGGGTAATCGGGTTTTGGTCCGAATTTCGGGTTTGGACCAAGCGGGCCTGAGGTCAAATTTTCACTTTTTCGGAACAACTATAGAAAACTTATTTCCATGCATTAGAATTGATTCATTTAGCACTTATTAATATTATTAAGTAACTTGTGGCTAGATACGAGCGAGTTGGTGGTGGACTTAAGAGGTAAAGCGATAGTTGAGGCTTGAATTGTGTTCAAAGCATCGAGGTAAGTGTTTTGTCTAACCTTAGATCGAGGGATTAGGAGTTGAGTCGTATTTGCTGCGTGCTAATTGTTGAGTACGACGTATAGCCATGGTGACGAGTATCTATACGTTGGTGTCAAGCATGCCCGTGAGTCTTGTAATGTAATTGTTGTGACTCCGTTGTGGTTTATTGTGCTTCATATGAGGATTATCATTATTGTTCCCTTGCCGGGATGTTATTTTCATATTATTGTTCCCTTGCCGGGATGTTATTTTCATATTGTTGTTCCCTTGCCGGGATGTTGTTGTCATATTATTGTTCCCTTGCCGGGATGTTGTTGTTATAGTATTGTTCTCTTGCCAGGATGTTGGTGTTATATTACTGTTCCCTTGCCGGGATGTTGATGTTATATTACTGTTCCCTTGTCGGGATGTTGCTGTTATATTGTTGTTCCCTTGCCGGGACGTTGTTGCTATATCATTGCCCTCTTGCCGGGATGCTGTTGTTATATTATTGTTTCCTTGCTGAGATTCTTTTATGGTTGGTGTTGAAATATGAAATGGGAGCAGGTTGCACGCCTGCAACGGTAATAAATGAAATGGGAGCGGGTTGCACGCCTGCAACGGTAATATATGAAATGGGAGCGGGTTGCACGCCTGCAACGATAACATATGAAATGGGAGCGGGTTGCACGCCTGCAACGGTTATATATGAAATGGGAGCGGGTTGCACGCCTGCAACAGAAATATATGAAATGGTAGCGGGTTGCATGCCTGCAATGGAAATATATGAAATGGGAGCGGGTTGTACGCCTGCAATGGTACTATATGAAATGGGATCTGAAATTGGAGCGGGTTGCACGCCTACAACGGTACTATATGAAATGGGATCGGGTTGCACGTCTGCAACGGTATTACATGAGTGCTTGTTCTTCTTATTTCCTTATTTTTGCTGGTAATTGATTTATGGAATTCCTCACATTTCTCTACTGTTGTTCTGTTGTTATCTGGTACTCCCCGCAGCATGTTTGTCACGACCCGGATTTTCCACCATCGGGAGTCGTGATGGCGCCTACTAATAGGTGCTAGGCAAGCCAAGCATTTAAACATTTTTCTGATAACATCCCAACAATAATAATAATACGAGTCATTCAAATAAAAGCGGAAGTCTTTAAAAACATAGATAACTGAAAACCCAAAGATGCGGAAGTTTAACATTTCTCTACCCAAGACTGGTGTCGCTAACTCATGAACTACTAAAGAGTGCTAAAAACAAGTTTGAATAGAAATACATCAATGTTTGTCTCGGTAAAAGGAAAACAAACTATAACAAAGAAAGGGACTCCGGCCTGCGAACGCCAGCTAGGCTACCTCGTAAGTCCCAGGACTGAAGTCAGCTCCCGATCAATATCCTACTGCTGTGGTCCAAAAGCTGCTCCGGTACCGTGATCTGTGCAAAAGAGCACAGAAGTGTAGCATCAGCACAACCGACCCCATGTGCTAGTAAGTGCCTGGCCTAACCCCGGCGAAGTAGTGACGAGGCTAGATAGGACTACCAAACCAACCTGTGCAGTTCAATATATATAAATGCAATAAAAGGAAAGAACAAAAAAGTCAAACAGTTAAGAGGGAGGGGAGCATACTATGGGGAAAATACAGTCCGGATATAAAGTCAACAATTTAAGTAAGCAATAAGGCAATAATAATAATTAATGAGAGCAGGAAAGTCAACAGTTACACGGCATCAACCTTCGTGCTTTTACCCTCATCCTCACCAAAAGTAATCAAGTAAAGTGCACGGCATCAACCTTCGTGCTTTCCCTCTCATACTCTCAAATCATGGCACGGAATGACCCTTCGTGCAAATATAATCAAAACATGGCACGGAATGACCCTTCGTGCAAATATAATCAAAACATGGCACGGAATGACCCTTCGTGCATTATCACTCTTCCTTACCCAAACAGTAATCACAACCAAACGGGGCGAGGGGATAAACAAATAATAAGAAATGTCCCGGCAAGGGAATTACACAATTAACAGCTAAATCCCGGCAAGGGAGCAACAACAATACTTTCACATCCCGGCAAGGGTGATAATCAATATACTCAAACCATCCCGGCAAGGGATTAATAATATCTCTTTCTATTTCTTTCATTTCTTACTCAATAGTCTTTTTATTGTTCGAGCCAACGCTCCAAAGAATTTACAATTCATAATTAGTCCTCATACTCTTCACATTGCATAGAATTCATCATTAACATGGAAGAGTCATAACAATATCAGGATAAGTACATACAAAGACCCACGGTCATGCTAGACACCGGTGTATAGATACTCGTCACCATGCCTATACACCGTACTCAACATTTAGCAATTAGCTAACAACACTCTAATCCTATTCCCTCAAGCCAAAGTTAGATCAAACACTTACCTCAAATGCTCCAAAATCAACTCAAGCCTCTAGTATAGCTTTACCCCTCGAATTCGGCTCCAACTCAGTCAAATCTATGAAATAATGACTTTACAATATTAATAATAGCTAAACAAACTAAACCCAATGCCTAAATATGAATTTCTAAGCTTTCTACCCAAAATTCCAAAAATCGACCCCGGGCTCGCTTGGTCAAAACTCGAGGTTCGAACCAATTCCATGTTACCCATTCCCCCACGAGCCCGAATATACAATTTGTTTTCAAATTCGACCCCAAAACGAGGTCTAAATCAAAGATAATTGAAAGACCCTAATCCTACCCTTTCCCCCCAATTTAAACCTTAAGTTACATGATTTAGGTCTAGGAATTTGATAAATGATGATAGAAAATGAAGAAAACGAGTTAGAAAATACTTACCCACGAAGCTTTGGTGAAGAATCGCTCAAAAAGTCACCTAGGGGCTGTGGAGAAGAAGAGCTCGTGTGAAATTTGGGAATAATCCCGTCATTGTTCTGTTTTTGAGCTTTAAAAGTCACTGGGCAAAAATGCCCTTCGCGTTTGCGGGAAGGGGGCCGCGTTCGCGAAGGGTAGATGAGTCAAAGCATCGCGAACGCATAGAAGGATGAGGCCGGGTCCCGGATTTGCTTGTACACGAACGCGAGATGGGGCTCGCGAACGCGGTGAAGGGGAAACCAAGGCTACGCGAACGCGGGAACTTGACCGCGAACGCGAAGAAGGGAAAGCCCACTGGTACGCGAACGCGAGCTGAGTGCTGCGAACGCGAAGAAGCAATTATCTGAGCAAAAATTGCAGAAAATCTGCTATCATTCTAAGTTTAAAAACACCCCGAACACCTCCGAAAACACTCCCGAGCCCTCGGGGCTCCTAACCAATCACACACACTAACTCAACAACATCCTACGAACTTAACCGTGCGATCAAATTGCCAAAATAACGTCATAAACGAGGAATCAAACCTCAAAATCATCACTTTTTCATCAAACTTCATAAACTTCAAATTTTAGATATTTAGGTCCGAAACACGTCAAATGACGTCCGATTTCACCCAAATTTCACAGAAAGCGCTTAAACCATATATAATACTTGTACCGGGCGTCGAAACCAAAATACGAGCCCGATACCACAGTCTTTTAATCAATTTTCATTTCCATTTTCCTTAATAATTCCAGAAAAACAATTTAATAGAAAAATTCTATTCCTCGGGTTCTAGACCTCGGATTTCGACTCCGGGCACATGCCCGGTCCCATATTTTTCTGCGGACCCTCCGGGACCGTCAAATTACGGGTCCGGGTCCGTTTACCAAAAATGTTGACCGAAGTCAACTTTAATCATTTTAAAGCTACATTTTGAAATTTTTCACAGAATTTAACATATAATCTTTCCGGCTACGCGCCCGGATTGCGCATGCAAATCGAGGCAACTAAAGGTGAGGTTTTCAAGGCCTCGGAAGCACGGAAAAAGAGAGAAATCCGGTGATGACCCTTTGGGTCGTCACAATGTTTCCCCTGCCCAACTTTAGTTGTAATTACCTGCTTCTATTTCCGCTGTATATGATTTAACTGCACAGGTTTATTTGGTAGTCTGATCCTAGCCTCGTCACTACTTCGCCGAGGTTAGGCTAGTCACTTACCAGCACATGGGGTCGGTTGTGCTGATACTACACTCTGCACTCTTTTATACAGATCCCAGTGTTGTAGACTTCGGACCGCAGTGAGATTGTTGTTTCTTGTTCATCAAGCGACCCGAGGTAGTCCTGCAGGCATCCGCAGGCTTTGGCATTTCCTTCTATATGCTATTCCTATTTCTTTCATGTATTTCCAAAGACAGTGTTGTATTTATTTCTTTCAGACCTTTATTTGTAGTACTCCTAGACAGTCTGTGAAGTTGTGACACCAGTCTTGGGTAGAATTGTTATGGATTGGTATTGACAGTATTATTAAAACCTTACCATGCAATCTTCCGCTTATTCTATTCTGTTGTTATCTAATTGTTAGCTCTTAACTGTTATCGGATTAAAATTGGAAACAAGGTAAATAGTTCGGTTGGTTGGCTTGCCTAGCTTTCACTAGTAGGCGCCATCACGACTCCCGAGGGTGGGAAATCTGGGTCGTGACAAGTTGGTATCAGAGCTCTAGGTTACATAGGTCTCACAACTCACAGACAAGATTAGTAGAGTTTGAGGGATCAGTAGAAAGACGTTTGTATTTATCCCCCAGAGGCTAAAGAGTTAGGAAAAAAAACTTCACATCTATTCTTTTCTATCATGCGATTTTGTTCTCTCAATGCTAAATTGAAACCTCTACTCTTTTTCTTTCAGGAATGGAGAGGTCACGTATCACTTCTTCAGCCGAGCAGCCGCGCAGACCAATAATGGATCAGCTACGTCTTCGGAGGCTTTATAGAGGTTGGATACGTTTCACCAAGATCTTCACTACCACTCTTCGTGGTACATTTTCTGAGGATCCCTAGGATTATTTGGACAGTTGTCATGAGGTTCTCAGGAACATGGGGATAGTGGAGACCAATGGGGTCGACTTTGCTCCTTTTCGTTTGTCTGGATCCGCCAAGGCTTGGTGGAGAGATTATTGTTTGGCTAGACCAGCTGGGTCACCAGCTTTGACTAGGGATCAGTTTTCTCAGTTGTTTTTGGAGAAGTTTCTTCCTGTCACTCAGAGGGAGAGTTATTGGAGGCAGTTTGAGCGCCTCCAGCAGGGTTATATTACTGTTACTCAGTACGAGACTAGGTTTATTAATTTGGCCCGTCATGCTCTTCTAATACTTCCCACTAAGAGAGAGAGAGAGAGAGTGAGGAGGTTCATTGAGGGGCTCATTCAGCCTATTCGACTTCAGATGGCTAAGGAGACGGGGAGTTAGATTTCCTTTCAGGACGCGGCCAA
This sequence comes from Nicotiana attenuata, assembly GCF_001879085.1. Classification (NCBI taxonomy): domain Eukaryota; kingdom Viridiplantae; phylum Streptophyta; class Magnoliopsida; order Solanales; family Solanaceae; genus Nicotiana; species Nicotiana attenuata. The sequence goes on from NW_017674497.1 coordinate 15,079, forward strand.
TGTGGCCAGGAGAGTTGAGATGGTTTTATCGCAGGGAGGTGGTCAGGGGTCTGACAAGAGGCCTCATCATTCAGGCAGATTCAGTGGCACCTCGTCTGGAGGCAGAGATTCGTATGGTAGAGGCCATCCTCCTAGGCTTTTTCAGTCAGCACTTCAGGTTTCTCACGGTGCTTCAGGTAGTCGTGGTTCTCACATGCAGTATTCCGATCAACAGTCCTACAGTGCATCACCAGCTCCTATCAGTACACCTCCGCTTCAGAGTTTTCAGGGTCGTCAGCCCTAGCAGCTGGGGGCTTGTTTTACTTGTGACGACACGAGGCACATTGCTAGATATTGTCCTCGAGCATCGAGCAGCTCTCAGCATCCGTGTTCCCTTGCCATGGTTCAGGCACCGAGTGTTCCACAGCCCGCCCAGCCAGCCAGAGGTGGAGGTAGATGAGCTAGAGGTGGAGGTAGAGGTGTTAGAGGTGGAGCTCAGGCCACTAGAGGTAGAGGCCAGCCAGCTGCAGGCCGTCCCAGAGATGTAGTCCAGGGTGGGGGGCCCAGCCCCGATGTTATGCTCTTCCAGCCAGGCCTGAGGCTGAGGCTTCCGATGCAGTTATCACAGGTACTGTTCTGGTTTGTAGTAGAGATGCTTCAGTTTTATTTGATCCAGGATCTACGTACTCCTATGTGTCATCTTATTTTGCACCGTATCTTGTCATGCCTAGTGATTCTATTGTGGTAGATCGTGTCCATTGTTCATGTATAGTTGCGATTGGAGGTCTTGAGACTTGTGTAGATTTGTTACTTCTGGACATGGTTGACTTTGATGTCATATTGGGGATGGACTGGTTATTACCTTACCATGCTATCTTGGACTGTCATGCCAAGACTGTGACCTTAGCCTTGCCGGGTTTACCTCATTTAGAGTGGAGAGGGACTCTTGGTCATTCTACCCGTAGTGTTATCTCTTATGTAAAGTCTCGGCGAATGGTTGAGAAGGGGTGCATGGCCTATTTAGCATATGTTCGTGATTCTAGTGCCGAGGTTCCTTCTATTGATTTTGTGCCCGATGTCCGTGAGTTTCCTGAGGTATTTCCTTCAGACCTGCCGGATATGCCACCCGACAGGGATATTGACTTTTGCATTGATCTGGCTCCGGGCACTCAACCCATTTCTATTCCGCTATATCGTATGGCCCCGCCTGAGTTGAAGGAGTTGAAGGAGCAGTTGCAAGACTTGCTTGATAAGGGCTTCATTAGGCCCAGTGTCTCTCCATGGGGTGCGCCGGTGTTGTTTGTCAAGAAGAAGGACGGATCGATGAGAATGTGTATAGATTACTGGCAATTGAACAAGGTCACAATCAAGAATAAGTATCCACTACCGAGGATTGATGATTTGTTCGACCAGCTTCAGGATGACCAAGTGTTTTCTAAGATCGATTTGAGATCTGGCTACCATCAGTTGAGGATTAGGGCATCCGATGTCCCTAAGACAGCCTTCCGCACTCGGTGCGGGCATTATGAGTGATGCCATTCGGGTTGACAAATGCCCCAACATCTTTTATGGATTTGATGAACCGAGTGTTCAGGCCTTACTTGGATTCGTTCGTGATAGTCTTCATTGATGATATTTTGATTTATTCCCGCTGCCGGGAGGAGCATGAGCAACATCTGAGAGTGGTTCTGCAGACTCTGAGGGATAGTCAGTTGTATGCTATGTTCTCAAAATTTGAGTTCTGGTTGAGTTCAGTTGAATTCTTGGGTCATGTTGTATCAGCAGAGGGTATTCAGGTTGATCCGAAGAAGATAGAGGCAGTCGAGAACTGGCCTAAACCCGCATCAGCTACAGAGATCCAGAGTTTCTTGGGTTTGGCGGGCTATTATCGTCGGTTTGTGGAGGGGTTCTCGTCTATTGCAGCCCCGATGACCAGGTTGACCCAGAAGGGTGCCCAGTTCAGATGGTTAGACGAGTGTGAGGCGAGCTTTCAGAAGCTCAAGACAGCTTTGACTACGGCACCAGTGTTGGTTTTGCCCACAGGTTCAGGGCCTTACACAGTTTATTGTGATGCATCTCGTATTGGACTTGGTGCGGTGTTGATGCAGGATGGCAAGGTCATTGCCTATGCTTCGCGGCAGTTGAATATTCATGAGAAGAACTATCCGATTCATGATTTGGAGTTAGAATCCATTGTTCACGCGTTGAAGATTTGGAGGCATTATCTGTATGGCGTGGCATGTGAGGTGTTCACGGATCACAAGAGTCTGCAGTATTTGTTCAAGCAGAAGGAACTGAATTTGAGGCAGAGAAGGTGGTTGGAGCTATTAAAGGACTATGATATCACCATCTTATATCATCCGGTAAGGGCCAATGTGGTCGATGATGCTTTGAGTAGGAAGTCAGCCAGTATGGGCAGTCTTGCGTATATTCTGGTCGGTGAGAGACCGCTTGCTCTGGATGTTCAGGCTTTGGCCATTCAGTTCGTGAGGTTGGATGTTTCTGAGTCCAGCCTTGTATTAGCTTGCATATTTGCTTGCTCTTCATTATTGGAGCGTATCCGAGATCGGCAGTATGATGATCCTCATTTGTGTGCCCTTAGAGACACGGTGCAGCACGGAGGTGCCAAGCAGGTTACATTAGGAGATGATGGAGTTTTGAGGCTGCAGGGTCGAGTTTGTGTGCCTAATGTGGATGGGCTCCGGGAGTTGATTTTAGAGGAGGCCCATAGTTCCCGGTACTCTATTCATCCGGGCGCCGCCAAGATGTATCAGGATTTGCGACAGCATTATTGGTGGAGGAGAATGAAGAATGACATTGTTGCATATGTGGCTCGGCGTTTGAATTGTCAGCAGGTTAAGTACGAGCATCAGAGGCCTGGTGGTTTGTTTCAGATGATTGAGCTTCCCGAGTGGAAGTGGGAGCGGATCACTATGGATTTCGTTGTTGGACTCCCACAGACCCGGAGGAAGTTCGATGCAATGTGGGTTATTGTTGATAGGCTGACCAAGTCAACGCATTTCATTCCTGTGGCAGTCTCCTATTATTTCGAGAGGTTAGCTGAGATCTATATCCAGGAGATTGTTCGTCTTCATGGTGTGCCCGTGTCTATCATTTCCGATTGAGGTACGCAGTTTACCTTGCACTTCTGGAGGGCAGTTCAGCGTGAGTTGGGCACACGGGTCGAGTTGAGCATAGCGTTTCATCCTTAGACGGACGGGCAGTCCGAGCGGACTATTTAGATTTTGGAGGATATGCCGAGCTTGTGTTATTGACTTTGGAGGCTCGTGGGATCAATTTCTGCCTTTAGCGGAGTTTGCCTACAACAACAGCTACCAGTCGAGTATTCAGATGGCTCCTTATGAGGCTTTATATGGTAGGCGGTGTCGGTCTTCGGTTGGATGGTTTGAGCCGGGAGAGGCTCGGTTGTTGGGTACGGATCTAGTGCAGGATGCCTTGGACAAGGTCAGGATCATTCAGGATAGGCTTCGTACAGCTCAGTCCAGGCAAAAGAGTTATGCCGACCGTAAGGTTCGTGATTTGGCATTCATGGTCGGTGAGCGGGTATTGCTTCGGGTGTCGCCTATGAAGGGCGTGATGAGATTTGGGAAGAGGGACAAGCTTAGCCCTAGGTTCATTGGCCCGTTTGAGATTCTTGATCGAGTGGGGGAGGTGGCTTACAGACTTGCGTTGCCGCCGAGCTTATCAGCCGTGCATCCAGTGTTTCACGTGTCCATGCTCCGGAAGTATCACGGAGATCCATCCCACGTGTTAGATTTCAGCACTGTCTAGTTGGACAAGGACTAGTCATATGAGGAGGAGCCGGTAGCTATTCTAGATTGGCAGGTTCGTCAGTTGAGGTCGAAGAGTTTTCCTTCTGTTCGTGTTCAGTAGAGAGGTCAGCCTGCTGAGGCTTCGACCTGGGAGTCTGAGTCCGATATGCGGAGCCGTTATCCCCGTCTTTTCCCTGACTCAGGTACTTCCTTCTTATGTCCGTTCGAGGACGAACGGTTGTTTTAGAGGTGGAGGATGTGATGACCTTTTGTGATGACCCAAAAGGTCATCACTTGTTTTAGAAACAAATTCAGTGTTCCGAGGCCTAAAAGCCTCCTCTTTACCGCACCTCGACTTGCGTGCGTGGTCCGAACCTATATTCGGAAAGCCTTCTATGTGAAAATATGAGAAATAGAAATTTCTAGAGTTAAAATTTGATTATGGTTGACTTTGGTCAACATTTTTAGCAAACGGATCCGGATCTGTGTTCCAAAGATCCCGGGAGGTCCGCAGTAAAATATGGGACTTGGACGTATGTCCAAAAATGAATTCCGAGGTCCCAAGCCTTAGAAATCAATTTTTGAAAGAAATTATTTTGCTGAATTATCTAAGAAATGAAGAAAAGAATTAATGTTTGAAATCATTGGTATCGGCCCGTATTTTGGTTCCGGAGCCCGGTACAAACTTGTTATAGTATTTAAATGATAACTGTGAAATTTGGTGAAAAATGGAGTTTATTTGACGCGCGTTGGACTTCCGGTTGAAGAGTTATGAAGTTTGAGTGTTTTTGATGAAAATGTTGAGTTTTGAGGTTTAATTCATGGTTTTACATGTTATTTTGATGATGTGATCTCACGAGTAGGTCCATATGATGTTTTTGAGTTAGTATGCACATTTGGTTTGAAGTCCCGAGGGCTCGGGAGAGTTTCGGGTAGGTTCCAGGATGTTTTAGGCTTAAAACATAGCTGTTGTAGGTCCAGAGATGTTGCAGATCTCTGAACCCGCCAGTGTTGACCGCATTGATTTTGTGCTGACCGCGGAGGGGCCTTTGCGGCCGCACTCCTTTTTGTGCGGTCCGCGGTGAGGAAAAATTTCACTGGTCTGACTTCGGAAGCCTATATCTTTTGATCTACAAGAAATTTTGAGATGATTCAAAAACGAAAGTTGTAGCTCTTGGTGTCTAGTTTCCATTAAGGTAAGGAAATCACAATTTGGACATCTGTAGCAAAAGTTATGGCCAAAATATTAAAGCATGTCACTGCAGTCAACATTGTGAGCTCTGCGGCCGCACTCGATTTTGTGCGGTCCGCACAGAAGGTATGAGAGGGGTATATTTAAACGGGATTTTCAGTTATTTTTTATTTTTTAAAATCCCAAAAACATAAGAGGCGATTTTTCAAACAACCTTTCTTCTCCAAAATATTAGTAAGTGATTTCTAACACATTTTCTTTACTCCTTAACTTCTTTTTACAAGATTTCATCCTAGAATCTAGGGTTTTCATGGTGAAATTGGGAATTTTGGGTAAAACCTAAGAATATTGAAATTTGGGGATTTAGACCTCAAATCAAGGTGGGGTTCCAAAACCAATTATATATCCGGGCTCGGGGGTGAATGGGTAATCGGGTTTTGGTCCGAATTTATTTGGACCAAGCGGGCCCGGGGTCGAATTTTGACTTTTTGGGAAAAACTTTAGAAAATTTATTTCCATGCATTAGAATTGATTCATTTAGCACTTATTTATATTATTAAGTAACTTGTGGCTAGATACGAGCGAGTTGGTGGTGGACTCAAGAGGTAAAGCAATAGTTGAGGCTTGAATTGTGTTCGTGGCATCGAGGTAAGTGTTTGGTCTAACCTTAGCTTGAGGGATTAGGAGTTGAGTCTTATTTTCTGCGTGCTAATTGTTGAGTACGACGTATAGGCATGGTGACGAGTATCTATACGTTGGTGTCAAGCATGCCCGTGAGTCTTGTATTGTAATTGTTGTGACTCCGTTGTGGTTTATTGTGCTTCATATGAGGATTATCATTATTGTTCCCTTGCCGGGATGTTATTTTCATATTGTTGTTCCCTTGCCGGGATGTTGTTGTCATATTATTGTTCCCTTCCCAAGATGTTGTTGTCATATTATTGTTCCCTTGCCGGGATGTTGTTGTTATAGTATTGTTCTCTTGCCGGGATGTTGGTGTTATATTACTGTTCCGTTGCAGGGATGTTGATGTTATATTACTGTTCCCTTGCCGGGATGTTGCTGTTATATTGTTGTTCCCTTGCCGGGACGTTATTGTTATATCATTGCCCCCTTGCCGGGATGCTGTTGTTATATTATTGTTTTCTTGCTGAGATTCTTTTATGGTTGGTGTTGAAATATGAAATGGGAGCGGGTTGCACGCCTGCAACGGTAATATATGAAATGGGAGCGGGTTGCACGCCTGCAATGATAACATATGAAATGGGAGCGGGTTGCACGCCTGCAACGGTAATATATGAAATGGGAGCGGGTTGCACGCCTGCAACGGTAATATATGAAATGGGAGCGGGTTGCACGCCTGCAACGAAAATATATGAAATGGGAGCGGGTTGCACGCCTGCAACGGTACTATATGAAATAGGATCGGGTTTGGGTTGCACGCCTGCAACGGTACTATATGAAATGGGATCGGGTTGCACGCCTGCAACGGTATTACATGAGTACTTGTTCTTCTTATTTCCTTATATTTGCTGGTAATTGATTTATGGCATTCCTTACATTTCTCTACTGTTGTTCTGTTGTTATCTGTTACTCCCTGCAACATGTTTCCCCCGCCCAACTTTAGTTGTAATTACCTGCTTCTATTTCCGCTGTATACAATTTAACTGCACAGGTTTATTTGATAGTCTGGTCCTATCCTCCTCACTACTTCGCCGAGGTTAGGCTAGTCACTTACCAGCACATGGGGTTGGTTGTGCTGATACTACACTCTGCACTCTTTTGTGCAGATCCCAGTGCTGTAGACTTCGGACCGCAGTGAGATTGTTGTTTCTTGTTCATCAGGCGACCCGAGGTAGACTTCGGATCCCAGTGCTGTAGACTTCGGACCGCAGGCGTCCGCAGGCCTTGGCGTCTCCTTCTATATGCTATTCCTGTTTCTTTCATGTATTTCCAGAGACAGTGTTGTATTTATTTCTTTCAGACCTTTATTTGTAGTACTCCTAGACAATCTGTGAAGTTGTGACACCAGTCTTGGGTAGAATTGTTATGGATTGGTATTGGCAGTATTATTAAAACCTTACAATGCAATCTTCCGCTTATTCAATTCTGTTGTTATCTAATTGTTGGCTCTTAACTGTTATCGGATTAAAATTGGAAACAAGGTAAATAGTTCAGTTGGTTGGCTTGCCTAGCTTTCACTAATAGGCGCCATCACGACTCCCGAGGGTGAGAAATCCGGGTCGTGACACTATAAAACTTATTGGATCATCCAAAAATTATAAGTCCAAGCTTGAAATAATACGTGAAAAGATAAAATTATGAGAAAGCTTAAGAAATATTTATAAACTACAACAATAAATATTTTTATGTATTAAATATATTTAAAATGTCTATACATATAATATCGGTTGGTTTGGTTTCGGTTTGACTTTTTGTAGTTAAAACCAAATCAAACCAAACCAAATATGGTCGGGTTTTTTTCCAACACCAAATCAAATCAAACCAAACCATAGTCGGATTTTTTTTCTCGATTTGACTCGAATTATCAGATTGGTATTTTTGTCGGTTTCATTTGTACACCCCTACGCACAAGTTAGGCAAGTTGAACTTTAAAAAAGCGTAAGTGTTGATGATTACGATATATTTGATTTTCAAAAGGCTAAACTAACGTTAATCTGTAAGACGGAGGAAATATTAAAATATTTACATGCAAGATGTTTTCCGCAAAGATATGTATGTCGCTTTCATGAATAAGATAATGCATATTAAATTAATTTGTACTGCTAGCACTCTTAGCTAACAACATTTCACGAAGTAGCTCGAAGGTTAATTACGTGATGCATTACATGTTCATGCAAAATCATAAGCATGTTTCGAATATATAGATCTCAGGATTTCATTTATATGTATGATAATCTAAATATTTTTACGTTATTACTGTATATAGTACAACTACTAATTAATTGATTATAAAATTTTATTATCTTCTTTTCAAGATTATCAAATCACTTTACAATTATGAAAATTCAACTTCTATATATACACATATGGTGTAATAGATCTTTTACAGTATAAAGTCACCTAAATTTAATTATAGGCAATCATCCACAATAGATCATTTACAGGATATATTATCTGTATAATACGTTAAAATACGCAAATTGTATTTAACCAGCTATAACAAGCTAAAAACACATTAGTTATCTAAAGAGGCAGACCTATGCTTGAAGAAGAAGGGTACTGACCCCATTAACTTCGGCAAAGTTTTTGAATATATATGTGTATATATATTAAAAATAATCATATATTTTGCTTGAAACCCTTAATATCAAAAGTCCGATAGGGCCATTGGTTGAGCAATTTGCTCATGTGTCCTAGCCACCTTCAAATCATGATCCGCCGATGATTACCTGCTACTACATGTTAGAAACATATATACCAGTCAGTTATGTAAAAAAAAAAAATTCAATTGTTCGTATATATAAGTTAATTCCATTATAAAAAGTTACTTTTTTTTAATAATCTAACAACGAGAAAGATTTTTACCTTTGGCATAGAAAGTAAACTCATAATTCTTACCACTTTTCTTTTAGTCAACATAAATCTTGCCACTCAAATATTATTGTCGTTGTTTGTACCTGGTTGCATGCGTCTTCCAACGAATTAGGCGGAAAATTTGATTTGGTATTCTTTTAATTAATTCCTTTGTCTCCGTTTCACACTTATATATATTCCATATATATAAGCCTAATATTCGATATAATATTACCTAATACGCTTATACTTAGTGCATAGTACAGCGTAAGTGCAAAATTTCAGGTCATTCGGAGCGTAAGTATATATATTACATATATATAAGCCATATTCGATATAATATTACCTAATACGCTTATACTTAGTGCATAGTACAGCGTAAGTATATATATATTACATATATAAGCTACATTCGATATAATATTACCTAATACACTTATACTTAGTGCATAGTATAGCGTAGGTATATATATTATATATATATAAGCTACATTCGATATAATATTACCTAATACATTTATACTTAGTGCATAGTATAACGTAAGTATATATATTACATATATATATAAGCTATATTCGATATAACATTACCTAATACACTTATACTTAGTGCATAGTATAGCGTAAGTAATATATATATATATATATATATATATATATATAGAGAGAGAGAGAGAGAGAGAGAGAGAGAGAGAGAGAGAGAGACACGCACGCTTCGTAGTATTATTCATCCCTTGTATTACAAAATTGATAACGGCTAACATTTATATTATTTATTTAGTAAATACAAAAGTGATTTTTAATTTTGACCAATGTTGACCTAAATAGTGACCAACCTTGGTCGGTAAATATACATAATTTTAAATTAGCGACCCAAGTTGGACGCTAAACTTAAATCAGATTTATTTATCTTTTTTATTATATTTAAAATATTAACCGGGTCCCAGATTAGCTACCAAAGTTGGTCTATACTCTACTGAGCGACCAACATTGGTCGCTAAAGTTGAATTATATTTATTTATATTTTATAATTTTTTTAAAGAAAATTATAATTATTAAAGTTTTATAACTGGGTCCCAAATTAGCGACCAAAGTTGGTCTCAACCTGTTATCTCCTTATATAGCGACCAACTTTGGTCGTTAATTTTAAATTTTATTTTTTTATTTTTAAAAAATAATATTATAATTATTAAAATTTAATAAGTGGGTCCCATGAAGCGACCAACGTTGGTCGCTAATCTGAGTAATTCTTTGACCAAGCAAGTCTGACCAGTCCGGTCAACAGTTTGACAAAATTTTCGACCAAGTTGCGACCAACGTTGGTCGCTAATTTATTTAAAATCATTATTTTATTATTTTCACCAATTTAGCGACCAACTTTGGTCGCTTGTCTTGGCAGACCAAGTTTGGTCGCTAAAGTTTGGTCGCTTTATGCAGGAATTCTAGTAGTGGACAGACAAGATTTCAACAGATAAATAATATATCAATAAAAACGTTACTTAGAGCTTAAAAAATCAACTATAACATATACTCCTATTGTGTGGAGTACGTACACAAGTAAGGCAAGTTGAACTTTAAAAAAGAGTAAGTGTTGATGATTACGATATATTTAATTTTCAAATAGCAAAAATAACGTTAATCTGTAAGACGGAGGAAATATTAAAATATTTACATGCAAGATGTTTTCCGCAAAGATATATATGTCGCTTTCATGAATAAGATAATGCATATTAAATTAATTTGTACTGCTAGCACTCTTAGCTAACAACATTTCACGAAGTAGCTCGAAGGTTAATTACGTGATGCATTACATGTTCATGCAAAATCATAAGCATGTTTCGAATATATAGATCTCAGGATTCGATTTATATATATTGATAATCTACAGAATGTTTACGTTATTACTGTATATAGTACAACTACTAATTAACTGATTATAGCATTTTATTATCTTCTTTTCAAGATTATCAAATCACTTTACAATTATGAAAAATTCAACTTTTATATGTATACATAGGGAAAATGCATGAGTACCTCCCTGACCTATATCCGGATTACCAACTACACACTTTTTCTTTGCGGAAATCCTATTACCCCCTTAAATTTATTTTAAATGGAATTATTTGCACCCTTAACGCTGACGTGACAGTGTGTGTGTATTTCACTCTCCCAAAGGAGAGTCAGAAGCAAGAAAAAATGATTTTCAGATTATTTTTTATTCTTTTTTACCATTTTTTCTTACTTCTTTTTTTCCTTTTCCTTTTCCTTTGTCTTTGTCTTTTTTCTTTTACTTTTTTTTTCGTTTCTTCTCTAATTCCGGCTGATATTCATTCACCGGCGACTTTGTCTGACCGTTTTTCTTCCATTTTTTCTTTTCACACACAAACTAAACTGTCAAAAAGATCTATTCATAAGCAAAGCAAAATACACTCAGATTTGGGGGGAAAAATTCATCATTGGAAAACCTTTCCACGCTGGAAAAAAAATAATGTATTGAAATTTTAACTGGAAAAAGTTTTTTCTCAGCTTATATTCGTTTTTATTTCTTTTGCTCTTCCTCCCACACATAAATTACACTTTCAAGAAAAATTTATATATATATATATATATAAAACAAAACATACTTAGATAGGGATAAAAATCTGTCGCCGGAAAAAAAAAATTCACCGGAAAAAATGGTGTTTGTGAAATTCCGACGACCACCATTTTATGCCGCCAGTGACCAAAACAAAAAGAAAGAAAATGAAATAACCAAAAAAAATGAGAAAAATAAGAAATAAGAAAAAAGGATAAGAAAAAGAAGAAAGAATAAAAAAAGTACGAAAAATACATGTGGTGGCGCGTGTAGCTCACCACTTGCCAAGAGTTTGGTTGTCTAGTTTTAGGGTGGTATTTATTCCATTTAAAAAAAGTTTAGGGGGGTAATAGGATTCCCGCAAAGAAAAAATATGTAATTGGAAATCCGGATATAGATCAGGGGGTACTTATGCATTTTCCCTATACACATATAGTGTAATAGATCTTTTACCGTATAAAGTCACCTAAATGTAATTATAGGCAATCATCCACAATAGATCTTTTACGGGATATATTATCTGCTATAGTACGTTAAAATACGCAAATTCTTTTAACCAGCTATAACAAGTTAAAACACATTAATTACCTAAAGAGGCAGACCTATGCTCGAAGAAGAAGGGTACCTGACCCCATTAACTTCGGCAAAGTTTTTGAATATTGTTTGGCTCAAAAGTTATCGATATACTTTGCAAGCTTAAAAACAATCAAAAGTAAGAAAGGGTAAATCGTAATCAAATATAATAGACCTAGAGATGAAAAATAAAGTTGTTGTTGCAGATCTAATAGTGATAATATGAACTCAAGAGAAAGTATTCGTTAGAGATAGCGATAGAGAGAGAGTATGAGAAAATGAGAGAGTTGTATTATTTCAGAATCCCCCCTCTTTTACAATGTGAATGTCTCCCTTATATAATAAGAGATCTTCCTCGAAATAATAAAAAAAGTTACAAAAATAGGTAACGTTTTCTTAGTGAAGACACTGAGTCCTAAACGATGTCGCTTTTGTCTCCACGTCCAAGTCGTACCCTTACGTTAGTCGGCGTATACTCACTGGGCGTACCCATTGGCGTAGAGACGCTGACGGTCAAATTTGACCCTATACAAATATATAAGTGTATATATGTTGAAAATAATCATATATTTTGCTTGAAACCCTTAATATCAAAAGTCCAATAGGGCCATTGATTGAGCAATTTGCTCATGTGTCCTAGCCACCTTCAAATCATGATCCGGCGGTGATTACCTGCTACTACATGTTAGAAACACATATACCAGTCAGTTATGTAAAAAAAAAATTCAATTGTTCGTATATATAAGTTAAATTCCATTATAAAAAGTTACTTTTTTTTAATAATCTAACAACGAGAAAGATTTTTACCATTGGCATAGAAAGTAAACTCATAATTCTTACCACTTTTCTTTTAGTCAACATAAATCTTGCCACTCAAATATTATTGTCGTTGTTTGTACCTGGTTGCATGCGTCTTCCAACGAATTAGGCGGAAAATTTGATTTGGTATTCTTTTAATTAATTCCTTTGTCTCCGTTTCGCATCTAACCCAATTTGCACATTCTTTAATCCTCTTTCATTTGTCCCATTCTCATCCTCTCTGCTATAAAAATCTCTCACTGGAGATTAAACACCATAACTCCTAAAAATATGTCGATGAGAATCACTCCTGCATTAGATGATTTTCACACACCTAATACAGATACAGAAAATCAAAATACTATAATACCTGATATTATGATCGAGTTGCCTCGATCTTCCTCTTCAGGCGCTTTCATTGGACTAAGATTCATGTTATCCTCAATGCTAACGAGGATTCATGCAGGCTATTTCAGAATAAGCCTATCTTTATGTTGGGAAACTTTATTATGGAAAACACTACTTGACCCAACCAATAATGAAACAAAATTCTTACATCATGTGCCTCAAATGATCTATCGTCCCGTTCTAATTTTCCTATGGTCATTTGCACTATTGGTTCTAGTTTTGCTTTCTTTACTCTACCTCTTGAAGTGCTTCTTTCGATTTAATTTGGTCAAGGGAGAGTTCTTGCACCATGTTGGAGTCAATTACCTTTTTGCCCCTTGGATTTCTTGGCTTATTTTACTTGAATCCCACCCTTTTATAGCACCAAAACACGTTGGTTTTAAAGCTCTTTGGTGGGTTTTTGCGGTTCCGGTCATAGTTTTAGACGTGAAAATTTATGGACAATGGTTCACTAAAGGAAAGAGACTTTTAACAGCCGTGGCTAACCCGACCAGCCACTTATCGGTCATTGGGAACTTAGTCGGGGCTCGAGCCGCGGCTAAAATGGGCTGGCAAGAGGTTTCTGTTTGCTTATTTTCATTAGGGATGGTTCATTATTTGGTGCTTTTTGTGACGTTATATCAACGATTATCAGGAAGTGATCGGCTTCCAGCTATGTTGCGACCAGTTTTCTTCTTATTTTTTGCAGCTCCAAGTATGGCTAGTTTGGCTTGGGCATCAATTACTGGAAGCTTCGATACTGCGTCAAAGATGCTCTTCTTTTTCTCGTTGTTCCTCTTTACGTCACTGGTAACGTTGCATTTAAAAAATATAACGTAGAAATTAATGTTATTTTTGTTTTTTGGGAGTATTTAGGTACGGGTTTAACTGGGGTCTTGAGTCTAGTGCTTAGTTCCCAAGATAAACGCCTTTTCCCCGCAAGTGTAATTAAAATATACGACAGTGAAAAATTGTTTTTATATTATCAAAATATTTTTAAAAAAAAACGATAGGTATTTGGCCCTAAGAGATAAGATGGTTAGCTGATATATATGACATGTTAAAATACAAGGAAAAATTCTTTACACCTTAGGTACGTACGTAAAAGTAAAATCTTAATTATTACCTATTATGAATAAATATATCTAAAGTTAAATAACTTGATGTGTAAAATTTTATCGAAATGTTAAACTCTAATAAACGAAGTGTATAAGTTATTAACGATATTATAATACGTTAGATTATAACGATATTATAAATTTTATTTACATTATCAATATGTATAAGTTAACCATGAGGGTCAAATGGTTTTATGGGTTTTTCCAAATTTATTCTTAGTTTATGATCATAAATTTATATATGGAAGATTTACTTTAAGACACAAGAGATCTATTTTCATATATAAAAGATCCAAAAGGACAATTTTAAGTGGCGAAGGCCCATTTAAAGAGTCATCGTCAACTTACTATATTTATGAATATCTATTTTTTCTATTATTTCAAGATTTCCTCTATAAACCTAAGTTTTGGATTTTTCTGCTACGTTGCATGTGCAATAGATGAAATTGACTTCACAACAACTTTGTCTTCAAGTCTACGTATGTGTAGTGTAGAATTTAATATTGTTTCGCTACATCCTATTGTTTTATGATAGAATCAACTTGCTATTCTATTTATGTTTCTTTCAATGTTTTTTGTCTTTTTATATATAAAAAAAATTCATGTTAGTGGCTGCTATTTAACTATTGTCTTCTTGTACGAGCCGTACATGCCGTGATCAAGACGACTCTCACTTGTCACTCTACTAGATCGACCAGCCCATAATTTCTCCTTTTTTTCTTTCAATAAATCTCTTTTTTGTAATTTTTACACAAAGTAACTAGACGTTTTCTTTTATCGATATACATAAATTATATACTAAATATACATATTTTTACACATCTTATACATATAATATACGTTTTCAGATTATTTTTAGTTTAAGCGATTGAAAGACATCTATATAGAGTATAATTCTTCAATCTTCCAATTAGGAAATTGACTTCTTTTGTTGTTTTTTTTCCTTTGAATTTTTAGATATGCAGGCCAACTCTCTTCAAGAAATCAATGAGAAAATTCAACGTAGCATGGTGGGCATACTCATATCCAGTAACACTATTAGCTTTGGCTTCCACAAGATATGCAAAAGAGGTCAAAGGAAAAGTGCCACACACCATAATGCTCATTCTTTCATCTCTCTCTATTCTTGTCATTATTGCCCTCTTATTATCCACTGCTCTCTACTCTAAAATGCTCTTACCTGATGAAGATCCTTCTCTCACTGCCAAGTTACCCAAACAATCTTCACGGATTGTTTGATTAGAGGCGTATTCAGAATTTTAAATTAATACGATAAAGTAGATGAAAGACAATGAGCGTGTCCCATTCGCTATAAGACTGTTACGGAGTTTAATGGTCTCCACTCCAGCACAGGACCAGCAGGAGTCTTTTTATGAATCTATCCTATGTATTATATTAATTGTATAAGCTTATGGCTGGTAGCTAGCAGTCATTACATTAATTGTCTACTTGCTATAACTAGTCTATAGTTGTCAAGTTATACTTGTATTCAAATATTATTTGGGTTCCCAATCCATGTATTACTTTATAGTGATTTTATAAAGTTCATATTTTATTTTAATTTTTGGTTAGTTCTCATCTTTGTCTAAGATCTAGCGATCTTCTTATTAATTATATTCAATTAATTAACATATGTGTGACGTATGAGATATGTCCATGTTTCAGTGACCAACTTCTGTCTAAAGATAAATAACAAATCAATAACGCTATAGCCAGCTAGTTACGTATCTGAGTTTTATATATTTAGTTATTTATATTTTTTAGCTCTGTTGAGAGGACCTATTTTGTTTGTCGCAGATATTAGCTGTAATATTGTTGAACGAGGCAAATAGTAAATTAAATAAATAACTCAACTAAAACATCGAAGAGGTTTGATGATGGGTATGAGTATCAAATGTAGTCAACTCTTATAAATAGTACGTAGTACACATTTATGATATTCAATAGATATGGGAAGATAAAATAACGGTGTTATATATCAATTGGCAAATATAAAAATTTTACGAAGATGACAGGTAAAGTTTCTCCCCTCGTTAATATCACAGTAGTTGGAAAAAGAGGCATAAATATGTAACAAGATTAGATTAGGACGGTTTATAAGACATACGCTTTAAATGGTTTAGTTGATCATAATTATCATTTCCTACGTTCCTTAAATATTTCACTTGAACAACAAAATTTAAGACGTTTATTTAATTTTGACAAAGTGCTAGAGAAAAGAAGAGAAAGAATAATTTGAATTTGCTCGGGCTTGAATATCTAATTATCCGGGGCGGTAATTATTTAAGATGTTATCTTAATTTTTATATATTTTAAGTAGTAGATGAAAGAAAAAATCACACCAAAAATCGACTTGATAAGCTAAATGAATTTGAACCCTTGAACTTGTAAACAATATAAAAATAGCCATATTATATTTATTGACCTAAAGAGCGTTATTCTTATTCGAGTTTGATAAATGAAGAAGCTTAAACTTTTCTTCCAAACTAGTTTTACGGCACGTGCGTTGCACGTGTATGCCAAGTCATATAATATACTTTTTTGTATAATAAAATCCATATTATTAATTTAATTTAATTAAATAATTATACATGAACACATAAAAGTATAGTGCATATAAATTAACATAGCACTCGAAAGCAGTAAAACCTACCTGTATCATTTACTCAATTAGGAGGAACGTTTAATTTGCAAACTTTCACATTGATATATTTGTTTATTGAGAGCTAGACCATTTTCAAAGAGAGCCTTTTGAATCAAAGATTTTCTATTATACCATTTAATGAAATTTCAAACCAAATTGATACATACTCATTCTCATCAAATCAATTAATTATATTACCCGGGCTCAGAAAATAAGAATAATCAACCGCTAATATATTAAACAATATGTATCTAATACTTTCCCAAACAACAAAGAGAAAATCATTTCTTCTGCATCTTCTTTGTCAATCATTTATATGGCAGTGCGCGGTAATTCGTGCAATGGTTTTCAATAAATGCTAAAGTTTTTAACCTATCTAAATTTTGATCGTATATTCTCACCAAATATATAGATATATATGTCTTTAATGCCAATATGGTCTATATATAAGATATCATTTTCATGATCTCAAGAATATTATCAAAAAAATAGTGCAAGTTCTGATTCATGCATGTCTGGTAACTTTATCAATGATCTTCTTGTTTGATGCATCTAATTAATTTATATGTCAAAATTTTTATTAGTCAGCAAAAAGAATAACAAATTAAACTGTAAACATATATTATTCCTAATTATGCATTAATTTGTGCAACATGAGATTATCACTTCAAAATTTACTCTACCCTATAAATCGTAGAAGTTGGATTTTAGTAAATTAAAAGGGTAGAAACTAAAATAAATAAATAATAGGGTTAAGAAAGTAGAACTCGGTTATATTGCCAACTTATAACTCATCACCGACTGCAATCTTTAATTGCCATGAACCAAGTCACCAATGATTTTGAAGCGATGTAATTGGCACTACAAACATACTGGTGCGTCGGTTGGAAAATTTGAAAGCCAAAGAACTTTATCCACTTTGCTTCTGCTTTAGAAAATTCTCATAGCATTGTGCATGCAAAATTGCTTTCTTAACTTTCTGTATCTTCAATGTTTTCTTCTAAGGGCTGCTTGTGTCATCCATGATTATCCTTTATTTTTTCAGCAAAATTCTAATATTGGATTATATAAATTCACGTATTTTTTTAGAGCATCTTCTTATAATTAGGTTGCCATACGAATGGACACTAATTTTGAAAGGGTAAGTTTGTTTCGACTATAAAGGTTAGTTAAACAATTGAAAGCACACAACCGTTTCAGGAAAGGACTCTTCAAACTAATAATTTTTTATTTAAATATAATTATAAAAAAGTCTTTAACTTTTAGTGGGCATTTTAGTAATTTAACTTTTAACTTAAAGGCTTCCCACTTTTAATATAGTATAGATATAGATATAGATAGATATATGTATTGAAATTTGGACCAACACATATATTTTCATTACTTCAAATTAAATATTCTGCGCGACAGTAGCATCCTATTTTAATTTTTAGTAATCCGTAAAAACCGCCCTAATTTAAACGGGTTGGATTGTGACTCATTTATTAACTTAAATTAAGAAGTTAGACCCGAAATAGTACATCAAATTATTGGGTCATGAAAATGTGTTACATATGGTAACTCAACGGGTTAAAATACAATCCAAATCCAAACGTACAAAATCAATATTGCCAGAACCTCGCCTTCATTATATATAATTTCAATGCCCACTAGTGGCATTTTCATTACTAGGTAAGTCACTGGCCATGCCGCTGGATCTGCCACTAGCCATGCCATAAATAAATAAGTTATACTCTTTAATTTAATCTTATTATAGGAAAATATATAGAGCTGCTGAGCTGTCAATTTCTCCTCTTGTTGACTAACCAACTGATGAATATGTAATATTAAATTCTCTCAATTCAATTTAGGTATCCGAATAAGATTTTAAATTCAGACATAGAATCAACTAGATCTCGTCATTAAATTACTAGAGCAGTTAATAAACACATGTTGGCCTAAGTGAAAGTATTGTTTTGAAGATTGACAAAGAAAGCTCACGCATAAACCAGGTCCATTCCTTGTGTGCATAGATATGGGCAGATTAACTTGGTATAATTGATATCTACTGATCGAAAAGGTTGCATAAGTGATAAGGAAGAGGACTCCTTGATCAAAGAGAACACTATCCAAGATAAGGGAGGAGTTAGAAGTTGAGATCAACTAGAACTCTTCCACCAAGGAAGAGTAGCATTAGAACTCTAGTTATTTCTTAATCTACTAACTCTATATATTGCAGGATATTCTCATTTTACAGGTATGCACAAACGCATAAGTTAAACGTGAATTGAGAGCAAAATCAAGGCATTTTGCAAGCAGTTCGTGTGTAATTCAAGTGTGCAAACCTGAAACTACATGAACCAGATAGAAGAACCAGTTCCAAGAGTCTATCTTTTATTCTAATTCAATTGTAGTAGGTATTTTAATATTGTACCTTTCAGCTTTATCTAGACGCAATTGTAATAAGTACTCAGAGTATTCAAGTTAGAGTTAACTTGAAGTTGTCGCAACAGTTAGAGGTTGTTTGACACAACGGGATTAGAGTTAATCCTAGGTTTACAAAAGTGTTTTGTAAATGGAATTTTTGGCTCAGTGATTTAGTGGAGAGTTTGGAGAAATCCTATTGAGAAGTAGGTCGTGGTTTTTTTACCTTTTGAGCCAGGTATTTTCCACATAAAATACTTGTGTTCTTTACTTTCCGCATTTACTATTTCAACAATAGTAGGTTAAGGAACACTTAGAAGAACCAGGTCCTTCCATAACCAGCTTAAGAGAAAAATTAGACACCACACAAATCACCTCCTCTCTTGTGTGGTATTGAAGTTAAAACATCAATTGGTATCAGAGCGGGTTATCCTTGAAGAGGCTAACACCTTAGGAGAAGATCAAGATGAATGCACCACCTGAAAATTGGGAAGGACAATCCACTGCTAGGCCATCACTTTTCAATGGCCAGTCTTACTCCTGGTGGAAAAACAGAATGAGAGACCACATCATAGGAGAGGATTATGAGCTGTGGGACATTATCACTAATGGTCCCCTGGCTACCATGAAGAAAAATATTGAAAGAGTAGATATGCCAAAAATAAGAGCTGACTGCAATGCTGAGGACTTGAGAAAATGGGAGAAGAATGCTAAGGCCAAGAAATGGCTTGTGTGGGAACTTGATCTAGACGAGTACGACAGAATTCAAAGTTGTACCACTGCTAAGGAAATTTGCGACACTTTGCAAGTGGCTCATGGAGGAACACCTCAAGTGAAGAGGTCCAAAAGAACACTACTTTATTCTCAATATGATAATTTCACCATGAAGGAAAGGAAAACCATCCAAGAGATGTATACTAGGTTCACCACACTAACAAATGAACTTAAGTCTCTTGGAAGAATTATTCTTGAAGAAGACAGAGTTGAGAAGATTTTGACAAGGATTCTGCCAATCACTTGGCAGAGCAAAATCAGTACCATTCAGGAATCAAAGAACGTTACCACTCTTAAGTTGGATGATTTAATTGGAAATCTCAGTGCTTATGAACTTAGAAGGCAAACCATGAAGATGGATGTACCCAAGAAGGAAAAGAGCCTGGCACTCAGAATCACTGAAGGTTCTGAACTAGAAAATGATGAAATGGCTATGATCACAAAGGATTTCAAAAAGTACCTAATAACAGGAAAGAGTCCTTCAAGAAATTCAAGCTACAGCAAACCAAGGGTTCCTGAAAAACAGATCAATGAGGGTTGCTACAAGTGTGGGAAGACTGATCACCACATCAAAAACTATCCTCAATGGGAAATTGAATGGAAGAAGGAAAGAGCTGAATGAAAAAAAAGGAAGAAGGAACAGGTTCAACCCAAGAAGAACAAAGGATCAACAAAGTTATGGTTGTTTCTTAGGGAGAAAGCTCAGATGAAAGCTCAGATGATGAAGATGGAGATGAACAAACACTTATGGCCATTGGAGAATCTGATGAGGAATCTCAGGTAAGTGTAATTCATCTCAAAGACAAGATTAAATTTTTATCTAAAGAAAGGCTATCTGAGTTACTTCTAGATTTCATTGATGAATCTGAGGATGTAAACAATGAAAAGGAACAACTGTCTAAGGAATGTGTGATTTTGAAAGCAAAGTGTAAGAACTTGGAACTTAGGGTTAGTGAGACTGTAAGTGAAAATACTGCTTTAAAAAACCAAGTTCATGCACTTGAATCAAATGTCCTAGAACTTAGATCTGAAAACCTAAAACTGAAATTAGGAACAAGTAAGAAGACAGCTGGTTGCACACAACTCGCTCTAGAAGAAAATGTAGTTAAACTAAAAGATGAGTTGTATACGAAGGATGGGCAGGTAAGAATTTTGAAGGAGGATCTAGACAAGGTCAAGCATGAACTAGATAGAACTTGTAAATGGAACAGGTCCTCCGATGCACTTTCATGGATACAGGAACATCATAGTAGCAATAGAAGAGGACTTGGCTTTGGGAATCTGCCACCTAAAAATGGGATTCCAAAAGCAAGTACCTTACACTTCCTGAGAATAAGATTCTCACCGTGGTAAAACAGGTCACTATAAAAGTGAATACAATGCAAAAGAAAATGCAAGCCAAAAGACCAAAGAATTTGTTCAAGGGAAGAATAGGCTACCAAGTTGGGCTAAAATGAATTTGATTCATCCTTTTGCCTATATAAAGGGACCCAAACTAGTTTGGGTCCAAAGACTAACCCCTGATTTTCTTTTGCGGGTCCAAGTGAAGGGAAGCAGCCAAATATGGTACATGGATAGTGGCTGCTCAAAGCATATGACAGGAAGAAAGAACCAGTTCCTTTCACTTGAGGACCTCAAAGGAGGTAATTTCTCCTTTGGAAATGAAAAGAAACGCGAGATCATTGGGGTTAGAAAGGTAAGTAAGACGGATTATCATTCTATTGAGAATGTCTACTTGATAGATGGCTTAAAATACAGTCTAATCAGTGTATCACAACTATTTTATAGAGGTAACTTGGTAGCATTCACCTCTACAAAATGTTTTTTGATAAATCTTATCACTGACAAGATTGTTTTGCAGGGAAAAAGAGTAAACAATATTTATATTGTATATCTGTCCACACTTTCTGAAAATGAACTAATTTGCTTAAGTTTGTTGGACATTGATCCCCTCCTTTGTCACAAAAGACTTGGACATGCAAGTCTGAGTCAACTCAACAAATTAGTTTCCAAGGAACTGGTGATAGGGTTGCCTAACATCAAGTTCAAGAAGACAAAGTTTGTGAGGCTTGTGTAAGGGGGAAGCAGGTAAGATCCTCTTTTAAATGCAAGAAAGTGGTAAGTACCACCAGGACGATGGAACTGGTCCATATGGATCTCTGTGGTCCAATGCGAACATAAGCAGATGTGGTAAAAGATATGTGATGGTGCCTGTTGATGATTACTCTAGGTTTACTTGGACATTGTTTTTAATATCTAAGGATGAAGCACTTGACATGTTCGCTTCTTTTGTTAGAAAAACTCAGAAACAACTAGGTAATCAACATGCATCAATTAGGTATGTTCATGGCTCTGAATTTCAAAATACTAAATTTTCTGAATTTTGTGATGAGCATGGCATAGTTCATAACTTTGTTGCTCCTACGACTCCACAACAAAATGGAGTAGTTGAAAGAAAGAATAGGACACTTGAAGATATAGCTAGGACTATGCTTCTTTCTAGTAAACTGCCCCATAGCTTCTGGGTAGAAGCTGTAAATATTGCATGCTACATCATAAATAGGTGCATAACTAGATCTCTTGTAGAGAAGACTCCCTATGAGTTACTTAAATGGAGAAAACCAAACATATGCCTTTTTACGGCATTTGGATGCAAGTTCTTTGTGCACAATAATGGTAAAGACTCCCTAGGTAAGTTTGATCCCAGAAGTGATGAGGGAGTATCATTGGGATATTCTTCATATAGTAAAGCTTATAAGGTCTATAACAAAAGAACTATGTGTGTAGAAGAAAGTGTTCATGTGGTTTTTGATGAAACTAACATTCTTTCTGAGAGACAGGAACATGATGATGAGGGAATTGGGCTGGTAAGAGACTCAAATAAAACCACAGCCCATACTGAAGTTGTACCGGAGGAAGGAACAGGTGATGGAACAAGTTCTTCTACCCAGGGCAACCTGATAGGGGGAACTAAACAAAGAGGAACTGATTCTCAAACCTCAAGGGAACCTGTCCATGAACCTGTTCCACGACAACAAAACATTGAAGGAACATCAAGAGGAAACCAGTTGGTTGTGAAATCTTACAAGTATCAAAGTTCTCATCCCATTGAGAACATACTCACTGATCCAACCTCTGGAATCAAAGACAGATCTTCATTAAAAAATCTTTGTGCTTTTGATGCTTTCATATCTCTTATTGAACCTAAAATGTTGCCGAGGCTTTGCAGGATGCAGATTCGATAAATGCAATGCAAGATGAACTCAACCAATTTAAAAGGAGTCAAGTTTGACATCTGGTACCAAGACCCAAGGATAGATAAGTAATTGGTACAAAATGAGTCTTCAGAAACAAACTTGATAAAGATGGAACAGTTACAAGGAACAAGGCAAGATTGGTGGTTCAAGGATATAGTCAGAGGAGAGCACAGACTATGATGAGACCTTGCTCCAGTTGCAAGGATAGAAGCAATAAGACACATCATAGCCTTTGCTGCTTACATGGAATTCACTTTACATCAGATGGATGTCAAGAGTGCCTTCCTCAATGGCTATCTCAAGGAAGAAGTGTTTGTCAAGCAACCTCCGGGGTTTGAAAGCAAGGAATATCCTGATCATGTGTACAAACTTGACAAGGCACTTTATGAGCTCAAGCAGGCTTCAAGAGCATGGTATGAAAGATTATCAAAATTTGTGCTTGAACATGACTACAAGAGAGGTAAAATTGACAATACCTTGTTCTTGAAAGAAAAAGGTAAAGATCTCTTGGTAGTTCAGATATATGTTGATGATATAATCTTTGGAGAAACTACTGATAAGCTAAGTAAAGAATTTGCTAAACTAATGGGGAGTGAATTTGAAATGAGCATGATGGGTGAGCTTAATTTCTTTTTAGGCTTAAAAATTAAACAAAATTCAAATGGAACTATGATCCATCAGCAAAAATATGTAAAGGAGTTGCTTAAAAGGTTTAAAATGGAAGATGCCAAAGAAATCGACACTCATATTGCAACAACTATAAAGTTGGATATAGATGAACTTGGTTCATCTGTTGATCAGAAGTTGTATAGGGGAATGATCGTCTCATTGTTGTATCTCACTGCTAGTAGACCTGGTATTGTTTTCAGTGTAGGGCTTTGTGCAAGATTTCAGGCGAATCCAAAGGAGTCTCACTTGACTGCTGTCAAGAGGATTTTGAGATACCTAAAAGGCACCACTGATCTTTGTCTTCGGTATCCAGAAGGTAGTAACTTTAATCTAGTGGGATATAGTGATGCTGATTATGCATGTTTTCTTATGGATAGAAAGAGCACTTCAGGTATGGCACAGTTTCTTGGCTCATGTCTTGTGTCTTGGGCTACCAAAAAGCAAAATTATGTGGCCTTATCTACTGCTGAAGCTGAGCATGTTACTGCTGCCTCATGTTGTGCTCAATTGTTGTGGATCAAACAACAATTAATAGACTTTGGAATTGATGTTGGTTGTATGCCAATCTTTTGTGATAACACTAGTGCAATTAGTATGACCAAGAACCCGGTTCATCATAAGAGAGCTAAGCACATAGATGTTAGGCATCACTTTTTGAGGGACAACTATGAAAGGGTTTTATCACTGTGGAATTTTGTGCTACTGACAAGCAAATAGCTGATATTTTCACAAAAGCTTTAAGTAGAGATTACTTTGATAGGAACATGTTAGAATTAGGGATGATTAAGATCACCTAAAAGGACCAATTCAAAATTTCACAATCGGAAAAAATAAATATATGAATTTTTTTTTATAGAAAATCTGTAAATCTTGTACATAAGTAGATTAGATCTTGCTCAATATCATAGTTCAATAGTACACTCTTGTGCCATGTGTTAAAATGACTCATTAATCTCTAATGATATTTTTTTTCTATTCTTGGAAAATTTAGACTTACACAAGAGAATTCTCAGTGAAGAACCTAGTTCATCAAGAATATAAGGTATGTTTTCTACACTCTGCATAATTTGAAATAATAATATTTGGATAATGAGCAGAGTTCTACCCAATTCCAAAGTTCTTTTGAACTTATCCGTTATAAGTGAACCGGTTCCGTTCAAAGACTCCTAACCGAATTAAACTACCTAGATATTAGGGATAGACTCAAAAGTCTCTTCAAAACTAAAATTCAGTTTGATTAGACTTCTGAAAGTTTGAAAAGATGCCGTTACCCATTAATACCTATCCTTTAAATTGATCAGCATTATTGCTTTCTTCACTCCATATTTTTCAAGCCGCCAAATAATCTTCATCTTCTCTCATCTTCCAAACACAATCGAACTCTCTTCTCTTCCAAAACCTAGCATAGAAATGTTTAATACTTCTGACAACCCTTCATCACCACCACAAGAAACCACTTCCTCACCCACTATCACTCCTTCCAAAACCCCAACCTCTAAGAAAAGAGTAAAACAGATGGCTCGCAAGATTGTTGCTGGTGCAGAGTAGATTAAGAAAATTAACGAACAATTGAAGGCGAGTAAGGAGGAGGAATCTCAGAAATCATATGAATCCTTCAAATCTGCTACTGAGGGGGAAGAAACTGGTTCTTCCGAAGCTGAACATGTATCTTCTGGCCCTAAAGTTACTCCTGAGACAATTTCTGAAGTTGCTGCAAATTTGGAGACTAGATTTATCCTGGTAGGGTCTATAGCAGGTGTTGAAACTACAGAGTTTGGAGAAGTTGGTGGTAAAAATAAAAAAGGAAAAGAAAAAGAGAGCAAGGGTGTTAGAAGTCTAGTGAGGGGAAAGGGTAAATGAGTGGTTGATTCTTCACCCGCTCCTATGAGTTTAACAAAAGACACAGGTGCAATGGTTGTTTGGGGAGAGAAATCTGGTAGAGTAGAGGAGAGTGTAAAGGAAACAGTGGGGAGTGGGTTTGGTGAAGTCGCTGAAGGGCTTGTTCAACTTGGGAAAAATGTAGATGAACCTGGTTCATCTGTAGAGGAAACCTTCGCAGACCCACTGAAGAAAGTGACTGAAAGCTATAATCCAAAGAAGAGAGGTAGTTCAAAGGTTAAAATCCCTGGCACTACTAGGGAAAATAAGAAAAGGAAGGTTGCCCCTTCTATTACTATTGAAATTCCTCCAACAAGAGGAAGAGCCACAAGAAGCCAGCTAAAGCAGAATGAGGCAGAACTGCAGAAAGCCTTAGAGGAAAGTAAAAGAAAAGCGGTTGCTAAGGGAAAGAAAAAAATAGATGAGCCTGTTGAGGTTGTTGACGTTGATGAGATGGACATGGTCCTTCGAGATGAAGAAGAGACTGAAAAAGTGGAGGTTCTGACTCCCAAACCCAAGAAAACCAAGACTTCCACTAAGAAGTCTATTTCAGAGTCAACATCTGCTGAAACATCCACCCTGGCAAAAAATACCGGGTCTACTGTGAAATCAAAACAAGTAAAACTTATTGAGGAAAAAGAATGGAGTGGAGAGGAAGAAGATAATTCAGATACTGAGAAGGACAAGATGACCAAGTTTAGCAAGAGAACAATTCTGAAGGGCAGACTCCTCAGGGAATTGGGGGAGGAAGGAATGATACTGCTTTTGGAAAAATTGGAGTTGCAAGGCTGGAATGACATGGTCCTTCAGATGGATGGAAGGTTATCCAGGAATGAAATTGTTGAGTTTATGGCAAACGCTGAAGTGAAAAATGGAAGGGCTACCAGTATGGTGAAAGGAGTGCAAGTATCTTTTGATGTGAAGGAGTTGGAGAAATTCTAGGTGTACCTACTGAGGGGTACAATGACTATACAAAGATCAAGTGGCCAAGCCTAGAAAATCTACCTACTCCCTTGCCATTACTAGAAAATTTGGTGACAATAAGGAGGAAATTGAACCTAAGGTTGTTTACAAGAGTGAGATGACGCCACCCACAAAGTGCTATTTGAATTCGTCAAAAAATGCATTCTGCCAAGGCAGGAAAGGAGGCACATTGCAAGTTTCATGAACTTGGTTCTCATAGAGTGTTTGGACAGTGGGAGGCAGATTAATTGGCCTAGATTTATAATCCAGCTTTTTGATAGAGTTATAAGTGGCACAAGTCTCATGCCATTCCCTGTGGCTTCATTCTCACAACTTTGCTTGCACATTTCAAGGTACCTATGAAGAAGTGGGAGGTTGGTACAAGCAAGGATCATTTTGGGGGAAATACTCTGCTTGCATGTGACTATGAAGTCCATGCCACTCCTAAAGAACCTGGTTCATTGTCACGACCCAAAATCCACTAGTCGTGATGGCACCTAACCCAACCCGCTAGGTAAACCAATTAACAATTTTCCATTTCCATTTAACTGAATAAAATAATTAAACAAAGGCATTATCTAAATCTTATACATTTCCCAATGATTGGTAGTACAAATCATGAGCTTCTAAGAGTAGATATTTCAAAATTTATCGGAAATAAATACATCTTCTGTTAGAAAAGTACATAAACAGAGTTATACAATCTAAGGCTATCATGAACATGAGGAAGCTACTATAACGACCAGATTGGTTATTTTGCTTTATAGAACCTCGTTCCCCTAAGTAAGACTTCCCGTACTTGCTTTTACTAATTTATGACTTGCGGGGATGGGTTGGTTCGGGATTTGGAAGAGTTTGGGTTGAAATCGGAGCACTTGGTTCCTTAAGGTTGGCATAAAAGGCCAAGTTTGACTTCGGTCAATATTTTGAGTAAATGATCTCGGAATCGGGATCTGAAGGTTCCAACAGGTTCGTATGATGATTTTGGACTTAGGCGTGTTGGATGACCCGGAAGTGTTTTGGCACGTAATAGTGAAAGTTGGTTCTTTAAGAATTTTGAAGTTCTTGAAATTTGGTTTGGAGCGGGTTTTTGTGATATCGAGGTCTAAACGGAATTTCGAGATCGGGAATAGTTACGTATTTAAGACTAGCACGCAAAATTTGGTGTCAATCCGAGTAGTATAGGTACATTTCGGTGCGTTAGAAGTAAATTGAAGAACTCGAAGTTCATAAGTTTGAATCAATTGGTTTTAGGGTGTGATTCCTAGTTTTAATGTTGT
Source organism: Nicotiana attenuata (assembly GCF_001879085.1). Lineage (NCBI taxonomy): Eukaryota > Viridiplantae > Streptophyta > Magnoliopsida > Solanales > Solanaceae > Nicotiana > Nicotiana attenuata. The sequence goes on from NW_017674497.1 coordinate 42,879, forward strand.
TTCCCGTGTTCCGAGGGTTTGAGCGAATCCGTTTTATCATTTCAAACTTGTCGGTATATTCGGGCGGGGCCTTGGGGGCCCCGAGTGTCAATTAGACGAGGTTCGAGTTGAGTTAGAAATTTTTGGATGTAGCTGAAGCTCCAGGCATCTGTCATAACCGCATCTGCGCTTGACCAACCGCAGGTGCAAGACCGTAGAAGCGGTTGATCCTTCGCAGGTGCGGCCCTTGGGGAGGAGCCCAGGAACCGGAGATGCGGCTCCTTTTTCGCAGAAGCGGAATCGCAGATGCGGCCCCCAGCAAGCCCAAGCAAAGTCTGCAGATGCGGACACTTCCTCGCAGAAGCGAGATGCGGAAATCGCTGAAGGCAGTGCCTTCATTTAATACGGGAATGTGTCATTTTTGACACATTTCATTCATTGTTTGGGCGGTTTGGGAGCTTCCAAAGAGGGGATTACAACCTAGCAATTGTGAGGTAAGTTACTCCTACTTAATGTGAGTTTAATACTTGGTTTTGGGTAGATTAACACATAAAGATTAGTAAAAATCGTGGGATTAGAGTAAAACCTAGGGTTTTGATGAAAATAAGATTTAACCATGAAATTTGTTATGGAATGGAGTAAAAATCATATATTCTTGATCCTTAGGTTATGGGTAACAACTTTCTTCAAAAATTTCCGGAATCCGGGCACGTGGGCCCGAGGATAAATTTTTGGAATCTTGTGATTTGGGTTGGTGAATCACTCTAATAGTTGGTATATGAACTTTTAAGCCTATATTGATTAGTTCTTATGCTATTTGGTTAGTTACGGAGTGTTTGGCACCTATTTGAGAGTTTGGGCATAAGCTTAGACCGGAAAGTAGACCGTGGAGCAAGGTAAGTCTCCTTTCTAACCTTGTAAGAGGGAATTGTCCCTATAGAAGAAATAATTGAATATTTACCACTAATTGCGGGGGCTACGTACGCACGAAGTGACGGGAGTCCGTGTGTAGCTACTATTATGCTTAAGTCCGGGTAGTTTAGGACCCAAAATCATTCTTTACTTGCCATATTTGTAACTTCATTGTTAAATTAGATTACGTGAATTATATCGAACTTGGCAAATGAATTTCTAAAAAAAGTTAAATATCATTTTCTTGACCGTTAAAGAGAAGTTTGACATTACTGTGAATAATTGTTTTCCTAATAAATTATTGATTGACTGCCTGATATGTTTATCTGTGTTTGACCGTGTCACATGTATGATTCGCGAGCGGGGTAATAGATGCATCTATGGTTCGCCTCGTTCGACCCTCCGGCAGTACACACTTTACTTTTATGTTGGAACGGGCCGTACGACCTCGACATTATTTGTGCATGCTATATGTGTGGTACTTTCTGTGGTTTGAACTGTTTTAAATGCCTTAAAATAAGGATTGTTAACTGAAATATTATCTATGAAAGAACCTATCACTTCCTGTTACCAACTGCTATTTGTTCATAACATCCATGCTTAGCATAACACTGACTTTACATTATTATTGACCCTAGTAAGTGTCAAGTCGACCCCTCGTCACTACTTCTTCGAGGTTAGACTGGATACTTACTGGGTACATATTGTTTATGTACTCATACTACGCTTCTGTACTTAAATGTACAGGATCTGAGGCAGGTTCATCTAGCTACCAGTCCGGCGCCTGTTCCTGATTTGATCGAGATTCCACGGTGAACCGCCCCTCTAAGCCATTCCGCAGCATGCCGGAGTCTCTTCTTTTGATATTACTATCTATTCTATTTCAGACAGTAGGATAGTTACATTCTTTTGTATATTCTACTAGTTTCCCTAGTACTTGTGACACTAGTTCCTGGCACACACATTAGTAGACTATCATTTTTGGGTGGTATTTCTATTGTTATGAAATTATTAATTATCGACTGTTTTAAATATAAGTTAAGTGAATGTTGGGAATGTCTAATACAATAATTGAGAACTCACTAGTTGTTAGGGTTGGATTGCCTAACCACTGTGTTGGGCGCCATCACGACCAAAAATGGAATTTGGGTCGTGACAGCTACAGCAGGAACTCAGGTACGCCTTCAAAACCAGCAACCCTCCAACATAGCAACATCAGCATCCGGGATCTGTACGCAATGTGCAGGAAGTGTAGTATGAATACAACCGACTCCATGTACTCAAAAAGTAATAACCTAACCTCAGGTTGAAAGTAGTGACGAGCTGGAACATAGGTCGGGTCCAACACCAATAACCGAATAGCAGTTCATAACAGTGTACAACAAATAAATAAGGAAATAGCTCAAAATTAAAGTGCTCAGCCTTTTCATAGTTTTTCAAAAACAGTTCCACTTTTCAAGTATACCAATGAAAACCCAAATCCTTTACCGAAATCGTTAAAAATATGAGGAAGTTTGAAAACTGTAACTTCTTCAAAAAAATCCTTTCAACAGTAAATGTGATGTTTCATTTTCTTTCCGGATAGCATATGTGAAATACCTCTCTATAACCACATATCAATGTGTGTAAAAATACATGAATGATGTGATACCGTACAGCATGAAGAAAATACATCTCTATGCTTGTATGTCATGTGCATGCCAAATGCGATGCGACTCAGCATTAAAACCATATGCATCCTCTCATAGTATCAATTCACTCAGTCCTCCCAGTTACTCAGTCGTCACAGTCACCCAGTGGTCCCAATCACTCGGCACTCGACACTCGCACTTAGTAGGTACATGCGCTCACTGGTGGTGTGCAGACTCCGAAGGGGATCCTTCAGACCAAGCGCTATAACAAGCCAATCATGGCATAAATTAATCAGGACCTCGGCCTCACTCAAGCATAATCAATAAAACATGCTGCAGCGTGCAGCTAGATCCCATAAATATCCTCACCATCAGGCCCTCGGCCTCACTCAGTCATAAATCAATAAATATGTCGTGGCGTGCAGCCCGATCCCATAAATATCCTCACAATCAGGCTCTTGGCCTCACTCAGTCATTAATCTCTCCAGTCTCTCGGGCTCTCATAATGTCATGAAACTAGCCCGACAACAATGATATGATGTATCTATAAATAACAACGGAGACTGAGATATGATATGAATGCATGCATATGACTAAGTACGAAATATCAATGAAATCAGTGAGATGACAGCAAGAAATGACCACTATGGGTCCTGACAATATCAGCATAAAGCCTAAACATGATATTTAGCATGATTGACAGCTCAATTAATTAATCACATGGTGAAAGCACATATATCAACAAAGTAGGGCCACTATACAGTGGCATGACGGCAACGAAGCCACCATTCACAGGGTGCACGCCCACACGCCCGTCACCTAGCATGTGCATCACCTCAACAGAAATCACATAGCATGAAATTCGGGGTTTCATACCCTCAACACTATGTTTTGAAGATTTACTTATCTTAAACAAGCTAATTCCGACACCGAGCAAGCCAAGCGATGCTCCAAGAATGACATCACACGCGTTGCGACCTCCGAACGGCTCAAAACTAGCCAAAAACAACTCAAATACATAAGATAAATCCCAAGGAAGCAATTGCAATTGATAAAGATCAAATCCTAAATCAAATCGCAAATCCGGCCAAAAATCACACCCGAGCCCGCACCTCGGAATCTGACAAAACTAAAAAAATCCAACAACCCATTCAATTACGAGTCCAACCCCACTCGTTTTGCTCAAATCCCACTTCAAAACGGTGTTCAAAACTCAAAAATTCATACTATGAAACTTTAGGCCAAAACCCCCAATTTTCCTCTTTAAAATTCACCAACCAAAAGCTAAAATCGAAGATGGATTCATGGAATATAACCAAAACCGAGTAGAGAACACTTACCCCAATTCATATGGTGAAATTGCTTCAAGAATCGCCTCAATCCGAGCTCCATATCTTCGAAAATGCAAAAATGGACGAAACCCTCGAAATAGAGTACTATATAATCTGCCCAGGCCTCCTCTTTCACGAACGCGGGAACACCATCCCGTTCACGATGAGCAACAATAAGAGCCACCAAAAAAATCTACGCATTCGCGGCACAAGCCTCGCGAATGCGATACACACTGAAGACAAAACTACGCGAACGCGACACAAGCCTCGCGAATGCGATGAAGAAAGATCCCATAGCTCCAGCTCCCAGCTCAACCCTACGCGAACGCGAAGGAGACTAGCCCCAACTCTTCGCGAATGCGATGAACGAAATGCTAGTGCCATCAAAATACACAATGCATTTGCGAGACTTGCCTCGCGAACGCGATGAAGGTCTGAGACACCAGATATCAGCAGAATGCAGCAGTGAAAAATGAAGGAAAACTAGCCTGGGATCAATCCGAAACACGCTCGAGCCCCTCGGGACCACGTCCAAACATACCAATAAGTCCCATAACATAATACGGGCCTGCTCGAAGCCTCAAAACACACATAAAAACACCGAAACGACGAATCACACCTCAATTCGAAATCAATGAACTTTGAAACTTTAAACTTTCACAACCCATGCTGAACATATCAAATCACGTCCGATTAAACTCAAATTTTGCACACAAGTTATATTTGACATTACGGATGTGCTCCAACTCCTGGGATCGGAATCCGACCCCGATATAAAAAAAGTCCACTCCCGGTCAAACTTTCCAAAATTCCTACTTTCGCTATTTCAAGCCAAATTCTACCACGTACCTTCAAATGACGATCCGGACGCGCTCCTATTTCCAAAATCACCCAACGGAGCTAACGGAGCCATCAAAAATCCATTCGAGGTCAATGACTAAAAAGTCAAACTTGGTCAAACCTTTTCAATTTGAAGCTTCTAGCTGAGAATCATTCTTCTAAATCAATTTCGAATGACCTAAAGACCAAAATCGACGGTTCACATAAGTCATAATATATCATACGGAGCTACTCATTTCCTCAAACAACTAAGCGAAGTGCAAATGCTCAAAATGACCAGCCGGGTCATTACATTCATCCAAGAAGGTACCAGTGAATAGCAAGGTGCGAGCCTTGGTGCAATAAAGTGGGGCTTAGGATGATGAGATTGAAAGGATGAAGAAGTGGTTGGTTGAGGTGGAGACTCTGAGAGATGTTCTCAGAACTGAGCTGGAAAGAGAAAAGAAGAAGAATGATGGCATTATTCAGATATGCTGAAACTCCTCAAAGCCAAAAGCCAATCACCTGGTCCTTCCCAGGCTTAAGCCTCCTAGCCTAGTGTAGATCAACCAGTGACCCAGTTTGGGATTTTTTTTTGTTTTTGCTCATGTTTCCAGTATTTTTATTTCTTTTTATGCTTTCTGGTAGAATCTTATCAATCATCGATGAAGTTCCCTGACTTTTGCTCTAACTATTTGTTTATATTTCTTTGATGGTTAAAATTCTTAGGTTGATCTATGATGATTAATCCATGAATGCATTTAAAGTAGCCCTAGTGGCCATTGTCACACCTCCTTTTCTCTTACTACACCCCCGGAAGGGTATAATAAAGGGAGTTATTTCCAACTTGAAGTGACAATCGAAACGGGATTTATTTAAATCAGAGTCGTCACTTGAAAGATTTATGGTGTCCCAAGTCACCGGTTTTAATCCCAAATCGAGGAAAGGAATGACTCTATTATAGTTTGCGAACCGGAAATCCGGGTAAGGAATTCTGTTAACTCGGGAGAAGGTGTTAGGCACTCCCGAGTTCCGTAGTTTTAGCACGGCCGCTTTGATCCTACTTGGCTTATTAAATTATTTAATTACTGATTTTAAACCTATGTGCATTTGTTCTTTCACCGCTTTTAATTAAGAAAATTATCTTGAGACGAGTTACGCGTACGTATACCTGCCCGTTTGGTGCGTCAAAAATCATGTCACGCGAACGTGTCCACAATCAATAACGCTTTATTATTATTAAGAGTGTTTGGGCCAAAGTTGCGCGAACGCATATTCCGATTTTGTTTTTAGAAATGTAGTTGTGTTACGCGGACGTATACGCAACCACACTTGATGTTTTTAAACGGCCCTAAAGGATATTCTACGAAGTATTAATCATTTTTACATCTAGGGCATGAAATTACTAGGAAGGCCATATGTGATTTAATGAACTTACGTAAACATAAAAATAATTAGGAATTTGTAACCTATTTTATTACTAAGAAAAGATTGGTCAAAGTTGCGCAAACGCATACTCCAAATTAATTTTAGAACCGTAATTATGTTACGCGAACGCATACACAACCACGATCGTATATTAACGTGCCTAAAACAAACTACGAAGGTCATTTTTAATATCTAAATTCAAGCAACAATCCGGGAAATAAACACTCAGGCCATTCGATGAAAACTAAATGAATATGCATCCAAGTAAAATAACAGAATACCAAACTAAATGAACCAAAATATTAAGAGAAGCCATTAAAAGATTTTGTATAGCCTTAGTTCCTTATCAAATTCTCATTCTGTTAATTTCTAAAGTTTAACTTTACAGACCCTTCTTTAAATATTAATCAATTCACATACCAAACAGTAAACTCACATTGAGTGAATGGGGAAGGAGAACAAATCATGCTTTTAGAAGTAGACTCCAAGTTCACTCGATTAAAATGAGATCATCGAAGGCTTTAATGAAATTGCGACAGAGAGTTCTAGTAAGACTAATGACATTTAAATCATAAAAGAAACAACTAATACAACCAGTCAGCTTACTAATTCCATAAGATCTAATCGTTTTATACAAGGAGTTAAGCCAAAGAGACATTAAATCTATGGAACTTCTTCTTATTTAAGAAGTGGTTGTACAATCATACAGGACAATATTCTCATTCCTTCGTACTGTATAAATGCTTGTAAAAACTGAAAGGAAACTACTTGAGGTATACCAAAACCTCAGAAAATGAGGATCCCAAACACATGACCAAACAGATATTCGATCACAGTCACATGAAGTTGCAAGGGACCGCCTCTAAAACACTCAGGAATGATCACAAGCAAAGACGTTGATAACTTGAAACTCTCGTAATTCACACGAAGCCCAACTTAAACTACACAAAAAATTCACCTCAAAAAGTCGTACCAACAGACCATTTAAAATTATTTGGTAACCCTGTTTGAGCATAATGATGCATTCGTTTTAATGACAACAAACTAAAAAGGGATCAGATTTTCAAAATCGACACATTAGAAAATTGATTGCACTGCAGATACCTAAGGGCAACAGATAGAACCAGGTGTAACAATGAATAGGAAAACGAGACATACACAAATGACACCATAGTAGCACTGTTTCAGCAAATTCAAATTCAGATATCGCAAGTTCAGTGATTTCGATTACGAACAATTAGCCTTGCAAACACACGGAAGATAACGAAGACGAATAGAATAAACTCAATAGCCAAGCCTGGTGGCTCTGTTAATTTCAAAACAAAGAAAATGTAACATGAACGAACTCAGATTTTCAATTATGGAATCCAATATGAGCACAAACCAGTGGGTGTACCTTAAATACGAAATCGACAGAAAAATGGCCAAATGAAGTCTGAACTTCAAGGCTAAAGCTTCGCAACTAGCGACTGAAACTTTGAAACAAACGACCAAATAAAGGCCTTAAGCAACAGACAGCAGGATGAACAGCAGCAGAAAACCGAAATACCACAGCTTCAAGCACCAGAAATCAACTCAAACCAAACCCATTTTTGAGAATCCAGAATCAACATAAATACTAAAAAGAAACATTTTTTTTTGAAAAGATGAAGTAAACTTGACTAGAAAATAAACTCAAACCATTTCTTTCTTTGAGTATCTTTCAGAGAAAACTGAAGAAGAAAAGAAAACTTTAAGGAAAAGTGACGACTAAAAAAAAACTAGAAAATGGACTGATTTTTGAAGATTTTTTCCGAAACTTTCTCTCTGATTCTTTTCTCCTCTTTTTTTTCCTCTTTAGCACATAGAACTTACCTCATATATATAGCCTTCGAAAAAATCTCGAATCTTCTCTCAAAAATCCGAAATCCTCAGATTTTTTGAACGATTTAGGACAAATGGAGGGCATGGATCGATTTTCATCAATCCACGGCCCCCATTAGTCCAGCAATCGTCCTATTTGTACGAGAATCGTGCAATTTCCGCGGAAAAATTCGTACACAAATCCGTTAAGGATAACGTGACGTGGAAGGGAGGTACAATGAGCGGACTCGCTCAAAACTCAGGCGAGTTGAGGTTGAATCCATTTGAAGAAGAAGAACAGTAGAGGGAGGAGGAGGCGCCGCTTCTGGTTATCTTCCTAGGGTTAGGGATTTGGGGGGAAATATTGTAACTAGGGCTATGTATTAAAGGAAACGGGCGGGTCGGTTTAACAGGTGGGTTGGGCGGGTATGAGGCTGGACCGAATTTTGGGCCAGCGGGGGCGGGTTGATGAGAGGAGAAGGTTGGGCTCAATTAAATTTGGCCCAAATTGCCCTTAATTTCTGATTTCTCTTTTACCTTCTCTTAAACTTCAATTGTTTTCTTTTTCTATTTTCTTCTTTTCAAATTAATATTAAGACCTAGATTAATTCTTAAACTAAATTAACTTAAAAGATTAGATTAATCACTCAACAAAATATTTTCAACAATTAATTAAACCCTAGATTAAAGAAAAACTATAAAAAGTAAAATTAAAAGTTAAAGACGCAGAAAGAGTTATTTTTTGTAATTTTCTATTTTTGTAAAATAACTAACTTACTAATTAACCTAAAAATGTACAATTAAGTCCTAAATGCAAATGCATGGTATTTTTGTATTTTTTTCATGATTTAAGTAAAATAAATTATCACAAAATCCTATAAAATTGTAAAAAATGGAGAAAAATTATTTTTCTTGAATTTGTGGGAGTAATTCATATAGGGCAAAAATCACGTGCTCACAGCCATGAGTAGTTTCTATAATCTGGTTATCTTACTTAGTTATGCAACTTTTCGATGACGCCAAAAGGGGAAAAAAGGTAAAGGTTGTGCTTTTGAACAGTGATGTTTATAACCTAATGAACTTGGTCCTTGATGATAAGTGATAAAAAGGTAAAATGTTCTAACATTGTATTGATGTTGAGCTGAGTGAAAACAGGTCTGAGCTTATGATAAGCACAGATTTTGTCATCACCAAAAAGGGGAAATTTATTGGCCCAAGTGAAGGTTTATTTTGAAGATTGACAAAGCAAGCTCGGGCATGAACCAGGTCCATCCCTTGTGTGCATAGACATGGGTAGATTCGAGTATGTGGGATGCCCGTGAAGGAGATAAGCTTAACTTGATATAATTGATATCTCCTGATCAAAAAGGTTGCATAAGTGATAAGGAGAATGACTCCTTGATCAAAGAGAAAACTATCCAGGATAAGGAAGGAGTTAGAGGTTGAGATCAACTAGAACTCTTCCACCAAGGAAGAGTAGCATTAGAACTCTAGTTATTTCTTAATCACCTAACTCTATATATTGCAGGATGTTCTCATTTTACAAGTATGCACAAAAGCATAAGTTAAATGTGAATTGAGAGCAAAATAGCAAGGCATTTTGCAAGCATTTCGTCTGTAATTCAAGTGTGCGAACCTGAAGCTACATGAACCAGATAGAAGAACCAGTTCCAAGAGTCTATCTTTTATTCTAGTTCAATTGTAGTAGGTGTTTTCATATTGTACCTTTCAACTTTATCTAGAGGCAATTGTAATAGGTACTCAGAGTATTCAAGTTAGAATGAACTTGAAGTTGTAGCAACAGTTAGAGGTTGTTTGCCACAACGGGATTAAAGTTAGTCCTTGGTTACAAAAGTGTTTTGTAAATGCAATTTTTGGCTCAGTGATTTAGTGGAGAGTTTGGAGAAATCCTACTGAGAAGTAGGTCGCGGTTTTTTCACCTTTTGAGCCAGGTATTTTCCACGTAAAATACTTGTGTTCTTTACTTTCTGCATTTACTATTTCAATAATAGTAGGTTAAGGAACACTTAGAAGAACCAGGTCCTTCCATAATCAGTTTAAGCGTAATACTAGACACAACACAAATCACCCCCCCCCCCCTTGTTGGTATTGAAGTTAAAACATCAATTGGTATCAGAGCGGGTTATCCTTGAAGAGGCTAACACCTTAGGAGAAGATCAAGATGAATGCACCACCTGGAGATTGGGAAGGACAATCCTCTGCTAGACCGCCACTCTTCAATGGCCAGTACTACTCCTGGTGGAAAAACAGAATGAGAGACCACATCATAGGAGAGGACTATGAGCTGTGGGACATTATCACTGATGGTCCCCTGGCTACCATGAAGAAAAATGCTGAAAGAGTAGATGTGCCAAAAACAAGAGCTGACTGCAATGTCGTGGACTTGAGGAAATGGGAGAAGAATTCTAAGGCCAAGAAATGGCTTGTGCGGGGACTTGGTCCAGACGAGTACGACAGAAGTCGAAGTTGTACCACTGCTAAAGAAATTTGGGACACTTTGCAAGTGGCTCATGAAGGAACACCTCAAGTGAAGAGATCCAGAGGAACACTACTATATTCTCAATATGATAATTACACCATGAAAGAAGGGGAAATCATCCAAGAGATGTATACTGGTTCACCACACTGACAAATGAACTTAAGTCTCTTGGAAGAATCATTTCTGAAGAAGACAGATTTGAGAAGATTTTGACAAGGGTTCAGAGCAAAATCACTGCCATTCAGGAATCAAAGAAAATTTCCGCTCTTAAGTTGGATGAGTTAAGTGGAAATCTCACTGCTTTTGAACTTAGAAGGTAAACCATGAAGATGGATGTACCCAAGAAAGAAAAGAGCCTGACACTCAGAATCATTGAAGGTTCTAAACTAGAAAATGATGAAATGGCTATGATCACGAAGGATTTCAAAAATTACCTAATAAGAGGAAAGGGTACTTCAAGAAGTCGAAGCTACAGCAAACCAATGGTTCCTGAAGAAAGACCAATGAGGGTTGCTACAAGTGTGGGAAGACTGATCACCACATCAAAAACTACCCTCAATGGGAAATTGAATGGAAGAAAGAAAGAGCTGAACGAAAAAACGTGAAGAAGGAACATGTTCAACCCAAGAAGAACAAAGGTTCAACAAAGGCTATGGTTGTTACTTAGGGAGAAAGCTCAGATGAAAGCTCGGACGATGAAGATGGAGATGAACGAACATTTATGGCCGTTGGAGAATCTGATGGGGAAACGGAGGTAAGTGTAATTAGAGTTAATCCTAGGTTTACAAAGTGTTCTATAAATGAAATTTTTGGCTCGGTGATTTAGTGGAGAGTTTGGGGAAATCCTACTGAGAAATAGGTCGTGGTTTTTTCACCTTTTGAGCCAAGTGTTCTCCACGTAAAATACTTGTGTTTTTTACTTTCTGCATTTACTATTTCAGCAATAGTAGGTTATGGAACACTTACAAGAACCATGTCCTTCCATAATCAGTTTAAGCCAAAAATTAGACACCACACAAATTATCCCCCTCTTGTGTGGTATTAAGTTAAAACATCACACCACAGGGCGAAAAGAGTATTTTTGTGCAAATAAATTGCTGAACTTTGAAGTGAAGGAAAATTTTAAATTAGCTTAGGAAAATATTTCTTCTAAGAAAGAGAGATAATAGACCTCAAAATAGCATAGTGGAGCAGGGATGGATGCTCGGACAGTTCAAATTGGATATGAAAGTATTAATTTAATTAAATATTTAGTTTTCTGATTAAAGAAATGACAATCCAAATCCTATCCAAAAAATCTCAGATTGGATGGAGTCAATTTCGAATTATCGTCTGGATATTTTAAATTTTCAGTTTTAAGCCTATAAATTGAGCTGTGTATTAACAAAAATAATATTATATGAAATTCCTCTTTCTCATTGGAATTATCCAAATAAAATTATTCAAGTAATAAAATTATTTATCAAGAAAATCCAAATAAGAATTAGCAATAGTAAAAATATCCAAATAGGAAGTATTTCTGACAGTAACTTAGTAATTAGTATTGAATATATGAGATAAATACCTAACAGGAAGGGTATTAAACTTATTCCTATTGGGATATGGTTAATGTGTTAATGTCTAGTAAGCATTACTAAATATGAAAAATCTTAACTTATGAATTTTCGGATATCCAAAATCCCGAATACCAAATCTAACGTTCAAGCCGAAATCCAAAAAGTTTAAAAATTAAATCCGAACTATAATACGTAATCTGAAAATCCAAATCAAAAATTTATAATGTTTGGATTGTAGTTTGGATTTCGTGTTTGCTCAAATTATGTCCATCCCTATAGTGGAGTATGCATATAGTATGTTAGAAAGACCAATCTAACCCTCTATTTAGCTGTTATAAGCAAGTGTAGGAAGTGGTTGGGCTTAAAGTAATTATGAGAGGACAAGATGAAGAAAGTTCTTCAATTGGATTGGTGCGCGCTTCTATATTCTATTAGTAGTAGAAACGAAGGCACCGTTTAGCCGCTTTATAACTATTATATTACTCGTGTTATAAATAAAATTTTATTTAAGGCGAATGTCTATATTTTAGAGAGATTATAGTGTGTTTACCTTAAAAATGGTATTTATAATTATATTTGATTTTGTGGTTCTAAAAATACCTAATTTATCTTAATGCTAGTTGTTAGGCAATAGGTGCTGAGTTTAAGTAAAGAGAATAAGATATGCAAACCAATAGGGTTACAAGGTTGGGCCTCGAGCTGGCTGAAACAGGTCCTCGAGGTCTAGATGAGGCTAATAGCGATGAACTATTGATAAAGAATCAATGATAATGAAGGCCTTAAAGATGGCCTTTTGCGGCTAATAATAGGAAAAAAAATGAAGAACAATAAATGAACAATGAATGAATAATGAAAGAATAAGCAATAAATGTGTAGAACATTTGTGTTAGCCAAGAGAGCAGAGAATGTTGTATATTACTCAACATGTTATTTTTTTATAAAATGACAAAGGTTCCCTTTATATAGGATGGGTGAAACCCAACACAGTACACGTCTAATAAATAACAAAGAAATACTACTAGTACAGTTGTACAATGGCTTAGCATGAATTTGTACTATTCTTGTAGACTCTGTCAGTCCTCATCGCGTGCCTTCGAGGGTTTCCCGCCTTTCCATGACGATCACCAACTTGAGCTACTCCGAGATTGAACTTCGACATGCCCCCTCGAGTGAAGCACCTCTGGGTCCGCTTTCAAATTCCACTTCGAGCTCCTCGAAGTCGAGCGTTGGAGTGCCACAGTAGCCCCAAAGTCGAACTCTCCAAATTTGGCCGTCTACGGATAGTCCCCACGTTTCTTTGAATGAAATAATAAGAAACGATCTTGACTTCTTACCTCCTCGGTACCCCCATTGTGACGTCAGCCACATGAGGTCTTTAAATGATATGGCAGAAAAAGTCGTACAGGGGTCTTGTCAACACAGTTCTCGAAAAGCCCGCGAGTCGCTATTGGTCGCACATTCAACCCTCCAACTCGCTTAGATGACTTATAACTACTCTAGTTCCCTATCTTTCAAATCTTTGCAACATCTTCAGATCTTTAAATTTTCGTTAACAATTTCCTGCCTTTTCCCCTTTTTTGTATTCACTTCTGCGGCAGCTTGCTTCTAAACTTTGTTATAACCATGGCTAGAACCTCTAAGACAGTACCCTGAAAAGGGGAAGCCCTTCTTTGTCACGCTCATCTAAGAGAAAAAAGGTGGTGCCTCCCAGTGTTGAGGAGTGCGTTCCTGGGTCCTTCGATACATCCTCCGATTTCAAAATTGACAAACCTTCTTCGGTATATTAGTCTAATAACCGACATAAAAAAGGTAAAAATAGACTGCCGCTGGGGAGAGGCGGTACAAGCTGAGGTCCCTTCATCAGAATAGGACATAACCACACAAAAACCTGGTTTCCTCAGCGTATATACGTATCACTTCACCTTAGGTCCTGTAGATTCTTCTTCTTTGCCGATAGACCCGGTGATCCTCGATTTTTGTCGACAATATCGAGTGACGCTTGGTCAAATCTACCCCTCTTTTTGTAGAATTGTCTACTTGATTAGATATTATTCAAATATGATCGAGGGGATGCCATTCACCCTCAATCATCTGATTAAATTGTATATCCCTCGTTTCTATCGGAGGAGGGGGGGCTTAGTCAAACTGTAGCATCGATTTGCCAAGGTGTTTTTTGCCAATACTGATGAAGATAAAGACCGGGGATGGATGAGCCGCTTCATACGAGTCAGTACTTCGGACCTCATTCCTGCCGAGAAGATGCCATTCCTTGAGGGATGGAATACGAGACGTAAGTGCCACCGCACCGAGCATGTTTTATTACCTGAATGCCCTCTTTTCTTGTTTCGAACTAATTCCTTCCCTTTTCTGAATTGATTCTCTTCTGGTTGCGTAGCCACCGTGTGGTTCCCCGGCATGGTCAAGGACCTCCCAAGCTGGGTTAAACTTCTAGACTCTACCTCTTCGTATGACAAGCGCATTTGCCAAGACTTGGCCAAAACTCGATGGGAGGCCAAAAACCATGGCATGTCTTTGCTGCTATTACCTCTAAATTCCTTGCAAAATAGATTCTTTGGTGGTACGTTTGACATTTTACGCTTGTGTAGGCCTCGTGGAAGCCGTTTTAATGAGGTCGCCTCCTCCTGGCAAAGAAGAGATACAAAAATCTGCCCAGGACAGAAAAAGAAAGAAAGAGACGCCGGCGGAGTCCCCGAAACCGATGAGAGCTAAGGCTTGGAAACCTAGGACCGATGCAATGGTCCTAACTTTGGCAGCTGTCGAGAGTCTTTGTACCGCAGGAGAAGACGATGATAGTTTCCTGCTGGTACATAGGGCAAGACGAAGCGCTGATGCTTCGGAGGTTGCCGGGGAGAAGGCTGTCAAGTCAGAGGTGGCTCATGCGTCCCTACCTCATATTGAGGAGCCCCTCGAGGAGGATTTGGGTGCAGTCCCCGAGTCGACCGTTGAACAGTATACAACTTGCACCAACGAGTACTTGGTTGGCGCACTCGGAGGATCCCGCTCCGAAGCCCTTCGAGGGCGAGAGGAAGCCTCGATAGAGGTTTATGTCATAGGCGGTCTTCAATCAGGCCCATCATTTTCCCAGGGGAAATATGGGATGCCCAGAATAGGAGGGCTCCCAATGCGGGGACATCCCGGGAAGGGGATGATGCATTTGGAGAGTTCTTTGTCGGTGTTGAAGAGGATACCGATCTTTATGCTCCAGTCGTTCTTGAGGAAGTTGCGAAACTTCAAAAATAGGTGGTTTTTGACATAAACTTTGCCTTGAGTTTTGATCTTCGCTTTCCTAACTTCTTCCCTTCGTGTTATAGGTCAAGATGTTGTATGACCAGGCCTTCTCCAAGCTACGAGCTGAACTGACTCATTGTGAGGGTGAGTTCGAAAAGCTCGCTTCGGAGTCAAATAAGCTAAAAGCTCAATACGCCCGAAGGGAAAAGGAACTGAACAACCTTCGAGCGGGTTCGGAGAAAATGCTTCAAGAGCGGGCCATCTTTGTCGAGCAGGTAGATCAATAATCACGAGCTTAATTCGGTGTTTATTATCTCGGCTTGACATTTGCTGATTGAGCAAAAGGATTCCCTAGGAGAAGCGAAGGCCTTGGAAGAGGAGTCTGCAGCTCCGACCACTTGGAACGAGGGCTCTTCAAGTAGCTCGAGGAGTAGTGAAGATGAAGACTAGGCCACCTTTTCTCTTCTTTTTGTATGTGGACTCCTCGTGCGAGTTTTTGTAAATGTACCTTGTAAATATATTCTTGGAATGCAAAGGATTTTTCTTTTTTAATGTCTTTAGAGTTTTGTTTTTTAGTGCTCATGCCAAAGTCAGGCCTCGACCTTGAACTTAACTCCTTCGAGCATGGTCTCGGAGTGAAAGAGACCCTTGAGGTCGGGTTGTTCTGGTTCCATTCGCACATCTTCCCCCATTTGGTTGGTAAAGGAGTCGATTTGACTCCTCGATCCCTCGAACACCGTGCGATGGTGTCACTCCTGCGATATGAATGTGAATTGACCGAAATGGCCACGTCGGTGCATTTTCCCAGAAGGTCATAAGTGCTTTGCCAGAGCTGATTGGCTATCAAAGTTAATGAATATTCGCCGCTTTTCTTATATATATACTTGATTTCCTTTCATTGAAGGCTTTGCCGCTTTGTGCAACTATCTTTCTCTATAGAATTCCTCTTTTGCTCCAGTCCAAGTGCTGTTTCAGATCAAAGTTTTCGCCTGAATTTTCGTCTTCCCTTTCTTGTTCTAGAAGAACCATGGCTACTATGCCCAAATCCGCTCATCAGAAAGAGGGAAGTCCCACCTCTGCTTCTCGCCCGGCTGGTGGCACACCGCCGGCGTTTGGCGAGTCGACTTCGAACTGTTTCATCACGATGAGGGATTTTGCGATAGAGAAACCTCTCGATGTTCCGGGTCATCGAGAAAATGCATCGAGGTTCATTTGCTCAATAGAAGAGAGGCATCTTGAGGCTGTGAGGAGAGACTGCGGATGGGGAGAAAAGGTGAGGCTGCAGATACCCTCCCGGGGAGAGGACGTTACGACCCATGTAGAGGGGTTTCTGAACGTGAATACATACCCTTTTACGTTACGTCCTCTCGACCGACTCTTGCTCGAATTCTGCCGAAGATGTCGAGTTACTTTGGCACAGATTCATCCGTCTTTCTGGCGGATCGTGTTGATGATGAGATTTTTTCGCTGAGAAGGCCGAACTCGAGTTCACCCTTAGCTACTTCATCAGGTTGTATCGGCCTTTGAATTATCGAGGTCAAATTACACTACGACGTCGATCCACCAAGCCCTTTATCGCTAGTGATGAAGAGGACAAGGATCAAGGGCGAAAGAGTCAGTTTGTTTGAGTGGGGACTATCAATATTATTCCCCTGGAGTTCCTGCCATTTCCCGAAGAATGGAATTTCAAGTGTAAGTGATACACCAAACTCTATTATTTTTGCTCTTGGTGGGGCCAAATTTTGTAAGGACGTTTTCTTTCATTTTCCGTAGCGATCCCGTAGATGCCAAATGAGGTCCCCGATCTTGTGGACTGGGCCCGCAAACTGGCGGCCTCTTTGACTTATAACGAGCGCAAGTGGCGAGATTTGTCGAATGGCAAATGGGAGTCTAAGCACCATGGTATGTGCAATGTAGTTCTTCTCTCGAAGAGTACTTTCCTTTGCGAACACTAATTTCTTTGTTTGCAGGGATCGGTGAGTTCTTTGAGGTGAGACCGTCCCCCTCTACGAGGAGGAGGAAGGACCTTTGACTTCTGAATCAAGGAAGGATAATAAGAGAAAAAGATCCCCACAGGACGAGGATTCTCATAGCAAGGCAGGATCCGTTCGGGAGCATGAGGAGGGCGTTGCCGCTGACGAAGATCTCATCTTTATTGGTAGCTCTGAGGACATCAGCGTATCCGGAGAGGATGACTCTATATTGATGGCTCAAACAAGGAGGACTCCCGAGATTGTTGAACCTGCTGGGCTCGGGGCCCCTAATCTCGAGGGAGAGATTCCACAAAAGAGGAGGGGCGAAGGTCCTTCGTTACCTGATTTGGCAGCTGGTTCTTGGACGACGGGAAGCACTTCAAGGGAAATGGACTTTGATGTGTCCCCGCCTGGACAGGGCGCCTCGGGTTGCTCTATCGGGGCCAATGAGACCGAGCCGTTATGCGAAATCGACCTTCGAGAAAGCTCAACGACTCTGCTCTATGGTGCGTTTTGAGTTTATCATTGCTTTTCCAACTTCGCGCTTTCTTATTTTTGACCGAACCTTCTTTCTCATAGGCCATTGATAAGCTCAAGTATCAGCTGTTTTGCTGTGAGGCAAAGTTTCATAAAGCCTTGAATGGGGAGAAATCTCTCAGGCTTTTGCGACAAGAAGGCAAGAGAGCTGATACATCTTCAATCGGAGTTGAACCGATGTTGTGATTATGAAGGTAAGCTCGAGAAATAGGTAACCCATATTTTGGAGGAATACAGGCTTCTTCTCCCATCTTCTGTAACTAATGTTTCGATATCTCAGTTGCAGGAAAAGGCTGAGACGTTGGAACACCTCCGAGGCGAAGCCAACCAGGCTAATTCTGAATGCAACGAATTGAGGGCACAGATAGATGCTCATGTTGCGGCCAAAAGGAACGCTTTGGCTAAGGCCTCTGCCCTTGAGATACAACTTCGTCATGCTCGAGAAAGCAACTTGGTTCAGACAAGCAGGATTGCTAAGCTTGAGACAGATCTTTTGAAGATGAAGGCCGAGGTTGTGGATGCTCGAGCCAAAGCCGAAGAGGTCCGAGCAAAGGCCGATAAAAAGGTGGCCATCTATCTGAAGGATGCTGTTGAAGATGGTACGAAGTTGATGAGGGCTTTTGATCGAGAGAGGAGGAGCAATGAATATGTCTGATGTAGATCCCGGAGGGAAACTCTCGAGGAGATTCATGGTAAGGGCTTCGATCTCTCGGAGGAGATAGGGTAGGCCAAGGCAGATGAGTTCGACGTCAAGTTCCTTGTTTCCGACGCTGAAAACAACGAGGAGGAGGCCGGTGAGGAGCTGGTCCCGAGGGAGCCGATTGAGACATAGTCCCCCGGGGGAAAGGCTAAGTTCCCGAGGATAGATTAGGCTTTTCTTTCTCGTTCTTTGTATTGGGCTCCCCGTGGGAGTGTTGCAAATGTATCTTTGTACCATTATATAATAATAATAATTAAAAAAAAGGAACCCTTCGATTTTTTCTTTATATAAATTCTCACTTGCTTGTGTCTTTGTTTATGCTTTCAGTTTTGATGCATGTCGACAATTAGTCCGATGTGTTGGACTTTTTTGGATGAACCCTTAGGTTGTGTTCGATGAACAACTGATAATAGTTGACTGTTAAGGGCTTGGTTCTCGAATCAAGTTTTGACTCAGGCTCATCGACCCTTAGGTTTTCAACATATTGGCCCTTAGGCTCTTTAGGCTGGCCCTTAGGCTCTTACGCATCGGCCCTTAGGCTCTTTTAGCCTGGCCCTTAGGCTCTTCTAGGTTGGCCCCTAGGCTCTTACGCATTGGCTATAGTTTTCCCTCATTTTGGCTAAAGACTTTTGAAGTTTTGATTATGCCTTGGCATGTTTTGCTTTCGTTTGACTCTTCGACGGCTCAAACGAGAACCTCGATTATGAGTCGATATGTGATGATAGCTGAGCACCCCGGGAGGTTCACTTGAAGGTTTAGTTTTCGAAACCTTTGCATCGAAGGCTGATTGTTTTTTAAGCCTTTTTATTGTTTAGAGCTGATAGCATCGAAGCTCCTTTGCTTATGCCAAGGGTAGCCTGATTAACCGATTCTTTTTGAAGTACTTTCAAGGCATTTGGAGGCCTTTAGTTTTATGGCGGCAGTCGGATGTCTCTGAGCCGCGTTAATTCGGTCGTAGCCTTTAAGTTTGACCGTAGTCTTTATGTTTGGTCGTAGCCTTTGGTCCCCGTGTGCGGTGACCTCGGCGTCTATATTGATGGTATGCCTTTTTAGGGGTCTTACAAGTTCGAATATACAGACTTGGCCTTAATATCGGGGGTTATGCCTTTTTTAAGGTCTTATAAGTTTGAGCACGCCTTGTTGTAGGGCTTACAGATTTGATGTTCCTTAGTGAGGGCTTATGAGCTCGAAGTTGCCTTATCAAGGTCTTACGAATTTGAGTTTTTGATGGCTCGATGAGCTGACTGTCGAAGACAGTCCCTGAGTGTTCGAGAGTTTCTGGCTCTTGGGTCGTTTTGTGCGACAGTAGTGAACTTCTTCGAGGCGCAGAGTGTTTTGATAAGCAAAGAGGCTTCCTCAATTACTTGATATATGCGTACACATTTTTTCTTTTGGAGGCTCGATTATTCTACATGGACACGGTTCATTTGACCATTTGGCCCAATACAACATTCTCCTGTCGAGGTCCTCCTAGGCATAGTTTGATTTCATCCGGGAAGTGACCTCCTAGGGTGATGCCCCCAGTATTTGAGGTTGATTGAAGAGAAACCTTGAATACTTGATGAGTTCTTCTTAGGTAGCATATGGGTGTTGCCTCGTTAAAAACCTCGCTGGTAAAACCCGTTTGAGATAAAACCCGGTCCAAGGGAAAAAAAGCGCAACACATGCTTTAAAACCCAAGGTCTTTGATATGGAGGGTGCTTCTATTCCTTTCAATTGAATACCTGAAATAGGTTAGTATAAAACGTAAATAAAAATGGGGGAGGGTTGTACCTTAGCAATGATAGTGTTCGAGCCCCGATACGTTTTAATTGTTTGCTCCGAGGACGCGGTACGGTCCTTCATTCCCTTATTTTTATGTAGTCGAAATTGCTGGTTGTGGTTGCTACCCGGCTGTTTGCTTGTCTTTTGGCTTTTTTGGTGTAGGGTGCGTCGATGCGGTGTCATGTCTGTACCACGAACATCTCTCTTGCTGCATGTTGCTCCCCATACACTGCTTTTACTCCATCCTTGGTTGGAAATTTCATCATTTGATGGAGGGTTGATGGCACTGCCCTCATACTGTGTATCCACGGCCTTTCAAGCAAGGCATTGTATCTCATATCACCTTCGATGACATGAAACTTGGTATCTTGGACTGTACCGGCTACTTCGCCCGGGAGGATGATTTCCCTTTTCATCATCTCGCTCACCATGTTGAATCCATTGAAGACTCGAGAGGCAGGCACGATCTGGTCAAGCAATCCGAGCTGCTCCACCACCCTCGACCTGATTATGTTGGCCGAGCTACCTGGGTCCACGAGCACACGTTTAATTTGAAATTTATTCAAAAGAAAAGAAACTACTAGTGTGTCATTATGAGGCTGAGCCAAGGTCTCGATGTCCTCTTCGCTGAACGTAAGAGCATCCTCTGGTATATAACTCCGAGTCCGCTTTTCCCTGGTGATGGATATATCCGTCTGCTTGATAATGGGTCACTGCGAGGCGTCAACCCCTCCAATGATCATGTGGATGACGTTCTATGGTTCTTCTAGTTTGTTCTTCCTGTTTGCCTCTCTCTCCTAAAATTGGTTTTTAGCTCGGTTGCTGAGGAACTCTCGAAGGTGCCCTTCGCTGATCAGTCGGGCTACCTCTTCTCGAAGCTCTTTGCAGTCCTCGGTCCTATGACCGTGAGTGCCGTGATATTTGCATACCAAGTTAGGGTTTCTCTGCGAAGGGTCTGACAGTATGGGTCTTGGCCACCTGGTATCCTTGATTTTACCAATGGCCGACACGATGTCCGAGACATTAGTGTTCAAGTTATATTCGGATAGCCGAGGTGCTTCTACTGGCCCAGTGTGCCTATCGAACCCGGTTTTATTCATGAGTTCGCGGAAATTTTGACCCCGATCTGTTCTTCTATCGCCTCAAGGTATGTTACGTTTTGGGGTGTTTCTTCGATCTTTTACATACGGCTGGTATCTTTCCTTGTTTGGTCTCGGCTCTCTTTCTATAAACCTTTGTTCCTTTATTAAGAGCCTGCTAGGGTACACTAAGCCCGAGGGGGCCCCTAATTGGTCGTCTTCGACCCTGATCTTCGATTGATACCTGTTGTTCAAGCCCTGAGTGAAGGCTTGTACTGCCCAGTCATCGGAGACTGGTGGTAATTCCGTTCGCTCCATCTGAAAGTGAGATACAAATTCCCTTAGCATCTCGTTTTCTCTCTGTTTGATTTTGAAGACATCGGACTTCCTGGTGGCGATCTTGATAGCACCGACGTGTGCCCTCACAAAAGAGTCTGCCAACATGGCAAACGAATCTATCGAGTTCGGGTGTAGATTGTGGTACCACATCTTGGCCCCCTCGACAGTGTCTCTCCAAATTTATTCAGCAGGACGGATTCGATCTCGTTGTCCTTTAAGTCATTCCCTTTTAAAGCACAAGTAAGCGGTAACGTGCTCATTGGGGTCCGTGGTCCCGTTATACTTCGGGACATCGGGCATTCTGAATTTCTTCGGGATGGGCTTTGGAGCCGTGCTTGGTGGGAATGGTTTCTGTATGAACTTCTTTGAATCTACGCCCTTCAGAATCGAAGGTGCGACCGGGATCTGATCGACCCTCGAGTTATAATTTTCCACCTTTTTATCATTATCCTCTATCTTCTTTTCTCCTGATTCAATCCTTTTGGTAAGGTCTTAGAGCATCTTCATAATAGCGGGGTTTGTTGCTGACCCGTTGTTGCTCGATCTCTCCGATTCCTGATCGATCTGAGGAGCCGTTTCCGGTGCTACGGTACTTGGACTTTTTTGGTGACTTTGCAGCTCAGCAATAGCTATTTGTTGTGCTTGCAACATTTCAAAAATGACTTGAAGACTAACATCTCTTTCCTCACCGCGCACACTTCCGTCGGTAGGAGAGCTTATGTCGACATGCACAGTGTTCCGTGAAGTCACGTCGATGGGGACTGCGCTGGTGCCTCCCCTGGTTTTTACGGTGGTACACCGGCATCTGTTGGTGCTACCCCTGGGTTTTGCGGTGGTACACCAACGTCTGCACCATTTTCTCCCTAAAGCCCAATACCGTTATTTTCGTGTACATTTGCTGAGTTAGACATTTTCACCTGAAATCACAGATTCTTGGACAAGAAAAAGTGTGAAGAATAACTTGTGTTTTCAGAAAACTAGCACCAAAACAATCACTATTATTTTTAGCCCCACGGTGGGCGCCAAACTGTTTACCTTGAAAATGGTATTTACAATTATATTTGATTTTGTGGTTCTAAAAATACGTGATTTATCTTAATACTAGTTGTTAGGCAATAGATGTTGAGTTTAAGTAAAGAGAATAAGATATGCAAACCAATAGGGTCACAAGGTTGGGCCTCAAGCTGGCTGGAATAGGGCCTCGAGGTCTAGATGAAGCTAATAACGAAGAACTATTGACAAAGAATCAATAATAATGAAGGCCTTAAAGATGGCCTTTTGCTGCTAATAATAGGCAACAAATGAAGAACAATAAATAAACAATGAATGAACAATGAAAGAATAAGCAATAAATGTGTAGAACAATTGTGTTAGCCAAGAGAGCAGAGAATGTTGTATATTACTCAATATGTTATTTTTTTACAAAATGACAAAGATCCCCTTTATATAGGAGGGGTGAACCCCAACACAGTACATGTCAAATAAATAACAAAGAAATACTACTAGTACAGTTGTACAACGGCTTAGCACGGATTTGTACTATTCTTGCAGACCCGTTAGTCCTCATCCCGTGCCTTCGGGGGTTTCCCGCCTTCCCATGACGATCACCGACTTGAGCTACTCCGAGATTGACCTTCGATATGCCCCCTCGAGGGAAGCACCTCGGGGTCCGCTTTCAAATTCCACTTCGAGCTCCTCGAAGTCGAGCGTTGGAGTGCCACAGTAGCCCCAAAGTCGAACTCTCCGAATTTGGCCGTCTACATAGTGTTTGTTACTCGTTGGCTAGGCCACTTTTTCCCTATAAATAGAGGGGTTGTATCCCATTGTAATTCATCCCAGATCAATAAAAATTCTCTCTCCTTACTTTTCTCCGCAACACGCTTCTTCTTCTTATATTGTTTTATAACAACTCGTTATTATTCGTAATATTTTTCAAATTTAATTTGTTTCAATTCAAAAATTGCATCCAATCATTTGCTATTTTATGCCAAAAGCAGGACTGGTAAACGAGCTAGATTGGCAAATTGAAAAATCATATAAAATCAGCATAAAATAGTTATGAATTATGATCCAACATTACATGTTACAGGTGTTGAATGGTTAATCAATTTTTGTTCTCTCGTTAACACAAACTAGTAAAAAGTCAAGATCTGCTTCTATTTATACAAAGTATTTAGTTCTTCCTAGAGCTACATGCATCGGGACGGGAGGCCAAAACACAACTCATTGCTCAATCCAGTTGTCCCTAGCTCTTTGATTTACAAAAACACAAGGCCTAGCATTAGCCAGAGGATAAAAGCATAACTCCGTGTCAATATATTTATATACTTCACATTAATAATGTAAAATATATTAGGCATCATATCAATTATATTATTTGGTGTGTAGGTAATTTCTCTTATTTTTTAATTTTACTAATCTCTCTTTTTGACTTACATATAATTATATTTTGGTTGGCGTAATAATATAATTTTCTTAAGATATATAATGCATTGAAGTTAAACTCAAACTTAACAGAAAACTTGTATTATGTTAGGAAAGTAAACGGTGGTATGAAATTGGATAGAACTTCTTTTTCTTTTTGACCTTTTGATAACTTTTTTAACAATCTTATGATAGTAAACACTTTCAGGATTTCAATCCAAATTTTGGTAAGAAGAATTTACGACGAGACATGTACTCGTATATATTACAAAAGAGTTTCAGAGATCTTGAAACTTACGTACGTTAATTTCCAAAAGAAAAGAAAAGGAAACAATGATCCAATATTCAATAGAGACCACATGGGTTCAGGAAAATCTCCTAAAACAAATGAATCTAATACAAAAATAGGTTGCAAAAGAATATGAGACTGGTCTTTTCATGGCTACTTGAAAAGACTTGTGAGAATGAACAACGTTAATATTTCCAAATTCCTTGTAGTAGACACAGTTCTAGGCTTTGGTAGTATAACTTTGTAGGGGTTATAGTTAAACCGTTGGGTCGTGTTCTGTCCCTTTTAGTTATCTAATCGTCATTACGATGCTTTCATAGCCAGTCCGAGTAATAAATGTCCATGTTTAGTAGTTGGTTTGTCATTAGAATAATTTTATTTTAAGATTACTTCTCTGAATGTCTATAAATGTTTTGTAGTAGTGGTCGAGGTCATTTACACTTAAAAATTTTCATATAAGAAATGCCCTGTGCATGGATCAAATTACACTATACAAACAAGGTGATCGGGTTTAGTTTGAAAATTAACCTATCATGTCATAAAAGCCTAAAAGGTCATTAAAAAGATCGTTATTACTCCTAATATATTATGAAGTGATGATTAATTTCAACCAAGCATTTAATTAATCGCTAACTTATGCTTTCATAGATTAATATTGTTTATATTTAGTTTACCACGTACACCATCATATTAAAAAATTTGGATTTGATTGTTATCGTTAACTCAACACGATTTTTGAAAACTCTTTTCTACGAGGTACCATAGAATAAAATCTATGACGTTATTCAACCTCTCCTCATTCGTTATTCGAGGTCATATGCCACCAAGTTTCTTCATGTTTTTACATCTTTGTGATGGGTTGAAAACCAATGGGACAATATTTTCACCCACACAACTAAAAAGAATGTGAAACACATAATTTATTGATATTGACAATGTAAATAACTTTTACAATAATACAACAATAACATACCTTATGTGATCTTACAAGTGGAGTATGAGAAGAGTGAAACATCCGAAGAACTTAACTTTATCTTGTGTGAGGTAGATAAACTGTTTCTGATAAACTCTCCGCTGAAGAAATTTTTATAGTACTATCAATATAATTTAACATGTTGTAGGAGAAGGTTGTCTTCCTTAATTTTGTAGATGACTAGTTCCGCTTAGTATAACACCAAGCTAAATATAATTTCTAAGCGACTTGATAGTGCATGAATTTTTTTACGTACATTATTCTTACATATATAAAGAAGTTAAAACTCCACATGATATTCCATACATTGAAGCTTGAGGATCACATATAGTTGAAACCATCAATATTCGCATAAAAGTAGCTTTTGCATTATAATCAAGAAAGTAGTGGTAGTAGGGAATTTTAAAGAGTTCCCTAAAACGAGAGCACATTCCATAGCTGTTGGTACGTACAACAAGACATATAAAAGAAGAGACCGCAATCACTCATTTAACACGATGGTCCTTTGCGTTCCATTCATGCAAAAACCTTGTGCTACTAATACTATACAGAATCTTATGCAGATTTGATGAAGAAATCTTCATTTGCTGCGACTGTCAAATTACTTATAACAGCAAAAATTGGTAAAAGTTTGAGTCCAAGTAACGTAACAAAGGGGAATGACATGACCTTAGTTCCGTTGTCCAAGTATAAGGGTCCACATAAGCTAGCCAATGGTTTTCATTTATGTAGCGAAATCATAGAAAAATATTATCAGTATATCTTGTCTTATTGTAACAAGTTACCTATTGTATTTATAAGATTATTAATTTTATTTATTAGGAGTATGAAATAATTACCCGTGATTATCTTTAATTATATAGGCAGCTCTGGATATCTCTTTGTCGTGTATTTGTTTGAATTATTTCGAAGAATGAGAATATCTCTATTAGTAGGTGGTTATCAGATCGTAAAAATGCGCAGGTGGACTATCCTTTAGGTAAAGAATTAACCTAAATAGTCGTCCACTCAACTTTTTAAACTAAAAACAGCCGGTAAAAGTATAATATATGCATAATTTATATATTATATGTGTATAATTATATATATTCAATGTATAAACTATGTATATAACTAGAAAAAGTAAATATTAACGAATATGACTGGCTATTTTTGTAAAGATCCCTTTTTTGGTTCGCTTTTTAAAGTTCAACCATTTTAAATGTAATAAAAACTAGTTAATTAGATCTTTTTACCCTTATCTTCATCATTTGAAAGTGACAAAGACTTGCTTCATCGTGTATGCTTTTTTCGAACATCAGGACTATGTTTTTCAATTTAAAACTTTTAAATGTGAAACTCTAACATAATATGCTGAAATTCATGTATGTAAAAGTCTAGAACAATGTCCATTTTGATTCGTGGTCTGCAAAGTGGTTATGAAAGGTGGTTATTTATCAGTTTTTTCCTATGAGGACATGTAAAGGTCTTGAATTCTAAGTCTCACTTATTTCCTTGGTAAATTTTTTAGTAAATCTAAACCAATTCAAAGAAACCCATCCAAGCAAACAACAAATGCTGGTGGTGACAAGTGACTGATAACTGAGTTATGAAGGTGGGACAACAACAACAAGTGACTTGATTGATTCTTAAATTACTTTTATCAAATTCTGCAACACCTTTCACAGTTTTGGCAAGCCTTTCTATTTTTAGTAACCCCATCTTTCTAAGACTCTTTCCTCTCATCTCCTCCTCCTCCAGTATCTTATCCCCAAACCCACAAACAAAAAAGAAAAATTTACACATAAAAAGATAACCACACCTTTTAGGGTTTCAGTAATTCTTAAGATCTCAAACTTTGAGCAAAAAGAAAAAAAAAACTATGGCTCGTGGTAAGATCCAGATCAAGAGAATAGAGAACCAAACAAACAGACAAGTAACTTATTCTAAGAGAAGAAATGGACTTTTCAAGAAGGCAAATGAACTCACTGTTCTTTGTGATGCTAAAGTTTCTATAATTATGATTTCAAGTACCGGCAAACTTCATGAATTTATAAGTCCTTCTGTCACGTAAGTATCTAAAAACTGCTTATTTTTCTATTAGTTATTTTCATATTTGTTGTATATTTCTTTTTAATTATTTTGATGTTGTTTCTATATTTTCAGGACCAAGCAGTTGTTTGATCTGTACCAAAAGACTGTTGGAGTTGATCTTTGGAACTCCCACTATGAGGTCTTTTAATTTTTTCCCTTCTAAATTCTCTAGATTTTTCTCTTTTTGCTTAAAATCGTGTATCATATCTCATCTAAAATATTAAATTCTTAGAGAGAATTAAAAATTATTTTGAACGTGTCCTTGTTCCGACCTAATTTTTTTTTTTCATGTTCAAAAACGTAGAAATTCTTTTTAACAATGGGTGACAATCTTATAACCCAAGATCTCTAAGAAAAGATACACTTTTTTTTTGCTTAATTATTTGTTCAACATATTTCGAGGTGTTTTCAGATTTATTACTTTGTTAATATTGTGCAGAAAATGCAAGAGCAGTTGAGGAAGCTAAAGGATGTTAATAGGAATCTCCAAAGAGAGATCAGGTAGATACCTACCTAGGATTTGTAGATCTATAATAGAAATCTATTATAGCTTTTTATTGATTAAAAAATGAAAATAAAAATCTCTTTTTTTCTCTTTCTTTAATTTTGACTGATATTATATTAAATGGATGGACAGGCAAAGGATGGGAGAAAGCCTAAACGATCTGAACTACGAGCAGTTGGAAGAACTCAATGAAAATGTGGACAATTCTCTGAAGCTTATTCGTGAAAGAAAGGTTAATTACAATCAAGGTTTTTTTGCCAATGCCAACCAATTTTTTTTTTTTTTGGTTAACAAAAGTTTTTAAATTGAATCAACTGTAGTTTCCTTTTTCACTCAGAACCTTTGCTCCTCTAGATCTACTTGAATATCTTAATCTAGATCCACAAAAAGAAAAAAAAAAGAACCTGCCTAGGTATAATATGAATATAGTGGAAGCTTAAATTAGAAGGGACCATTGGAGCAACGGTAAAGCTGCCTCCGTGTGAGCTATATGTCACGAGTTCGAGTCGTAGAATTAGTCACTGATGCTTGCATCAGTATAGGCTGCCTAATACCTCCTCGGAGTGTGACCCTTTCTTGGACTCCACATAAATGCGAAATGCTTCGTGCAACATACTACCTTTTAGTTGAAACTTCAATCACTAACTTACATTTTACTTTGTTAAATCACCTTAACATTATTAAAATGGCATAAGGGGTACTAGGAAATGTCTTGTCTTAAAACTAGAGGGGGAAAGCATTGCTACAGTCAGAGTTCTTCCAGATGATATGACAATTTAGCTTAATAGGTCAGAATTAATATCACTATTTTCTTGTTTTACTCTTTTTCCTTGTTCAAAAATTTGATTAGTAGCTGGCATATGCTTAATGACAATTTTTTCTTTCATCTTGGACTTCGCTTTTCATATGATGCTTTTGTTCTAGACAAGACTGACAAAATCACTTGGTAAAATATGACAATATTTACATTGCATGTGTATGTCTTAGACCTTTCCCTCTAGTCTTATTTGTCTAGTGAATATTTATAGAATGTGAGGAGCACCACCAAATAATGTGGTGCAGTCGATGAGGCTGCTCTTACGTTAACCAGAGATTTCGGGTTCGAGCTCTAGGTATGAAAAAATCCTTGGATAGCGAGCGTTTCCCTTCGAATTGGTCCCTACGCGGTACAAATTCGAATATAGTCGGACTCCAATGTGGGTATCGGACACCGGGCGAAAACCCCAAAAAAGAAAAAAATTAGAATGTGAGGAGTAATATCCTTAACTACCTTTTCATTCCATTTATTTGTCTTCCAAAGTTGGTCATTTAACTTTCTTTATGTATCACTGTATAAGCAATGCCTAACTTAGTTTCATTTGTGAAAGAACAGTATAAAGTGATTGGCAATCAGATTGAAACATATAAGAAGAAGGTAAAATTATATATTTGGTTCTCACCTTCTATATATTGAGCTTGTTTCCAGTAGGAGTTCTTCCTTCCATCACATGAGGGTGAATTCTTATTTTTGTTAATTTGCAGGTCAGGAATGTGGAAGAAATACATAGAAATCTCTTGCTTGAATTTGTAAGTCCTTAAACTTATTAATTCCAGCATATTTATGTTTTTGCTTAGAAATGAAATTTATTTCTCCAATCATCCACAATTGCTTCCCCCAAATTTCTTGATATTGTATAGCTAGAAGCAAAATTATTTGGCCGGAGATTAATTGTACGATATTTCTTTTTTCTTGTTTTGGGGAGGGGGGTGGGTGGGTGTTGAGGCATTTCATCTAGGGTGTTCAAACTTGAAAAAAGAAAAATAAAAAATCCCCGATAAAGGGTGTTCAATATATATTATATACCACTAAAATCTAATATTTACCTATATATACAATATAATTTTTCGATGAAGGGTGATCAACTGACCACCCTTAGAGCTATGTACCTTCACCCCTGGTTGAGGGGCGAGGGTCCTGTGTAATGGCCGACCGAAATGCCTACCGCTAATCTAATCAGTCTTCCTTCGCCCGAACCGGAATCAATTGGAAATATTAATTAGAAGCAAAATCATGTTGTGTGTGTTGAGAAATGGTCACACATTACTTTTCTTAAACGATCCATATGCATGCATGGTAAAAATCTTTCTGTAGAATTAAGTGCCAATTAACATAAAGAAGGTGCCAGTTAACTATTGATAGCTAACTGAAAAACAAGTAGAGATGGAGCTAGCTAATCAGTTGCTAGAAAGCTCAGAAAAACGAAATAGAAAGTGTAGCAAACAAGGCTTAAGTTTCCATAGTTGGACATAATTAACGAACCACTTCAAAAGAAAAAGAAAAAGAAAAAAATAAGAAAAATGTAAGATTTATGATCATCAACGACCTAGAACTAAGCATAATTTTCTATAGGAAGCGCTTTACTTTTTTTGTGAACCTACTTAGCATGAAACCAAATTAGTTGGACCAGTGAATTTTGAGGTATTTAAGATATTTCAAATGCTGCAGGATGCAAGACAAGAGGATCCATATGGATTGGTTGAGCAAGAAGGGGATTATAACTCTGTGCTTGGATTCCCAAATGGAGGGCCACGCATATTAGCCTTACGCCTTCAACCAAACCACCAGCCAAATCATCATCTTCACAGTGGAGGAGGCTCCGATATCACTACTTTTGCTCTAGCTTGAGTAGTAACCTACGAAAAATCCTGTGGGAGATGCGATCACCTGTCAGTGGAAAATTTTCTGCGTTCAGTCAATCTACGCAGAGTGAATCGGCCGGCCTTTAGCTTGTTGTAATATTTCCCTATTATAGTGTTTTCTAAATAAGCACATGCAATGTTTCTTGGACATGCATGACTTGACTCTTTAGACTACTCTGCTACTTTTGCTTCAAACGTAAAACTTATGTAAGGGTTTTAAACTCAATGTCGTTGTTTTGTATAAGGGAAGTGCCGTATAAGGTGTTTTTTGTAGTGTTTAACGTTATGTTATTTTTTCATGTCAATATTTGTTAGGCGTCTGTTAATCTTGTCAAATTTTACACTAGTAAAAAATATAGAATACATTTAATGCTAGAGAAACAATTATTAATATCGTTGACATTTTTGATATATTAAAACTAGACGGGCCTAAATAGAATGATATT
This sequence comes from Nicotiana attenuata, assembly GCF_001879085.1. Lineage (NCBI taxonomy): Eukaryota > Viridiplantae > Streptophyta > Magnoliopsida > Solanales > Solanaceae > Nicotiana > Nicotiana attenuata. Next base: position 73,907 of record NW_017674497.1, read on the forward strand.
ATTCTAGTAAAAATGACACCAAATAGCGACTCTAAAGGTCTACTGTTTATGAATTAGTCCGTACGACCTCAACTTTAGTTTTTCGGTTCAATTTTTCAGGACAAAAATGTTCTGAATTGTCCTGAAATTAAGATTTTTAGTTTAAAATTTCAGGACAAAATAAATACTGCATTTGCCCCTATTATTTGTGATGATTCATATAGCTTACTAGACTTGTTTGAGATTGAGATGCAGTTGTTGTAGATTATTAGCAGGGAAAAGGGTCAAAAATACCCATCTACTATGCGAAAAGGATCATTTATAGCCTCCATTATACTTTTGATCCACCCTTACCCCTAACGTTACAAAAGTGACGCAAAAATACCCCTCCTCCATTAGGGCCCTCCACCATGGCCATCATCATCCCTGTCGACTGAATATTTAGCTGAGGTGGACGCTACGTGGCATGCCAACTCACCGTTCCAACTCCATTTTACCCCTGCCTCCACGTTGTCTTCTTCCACCACTATCTCCCCCATCACCCTCCATCACCCAAAAATAAATATTTAAATGAAAAAGTAAGATTTGTTGATTACTAATTTCTGTTGATTCTTAGAGGCATTTGATTTTTCATGCCAACTTACACTAATTTGTGCCAGAAATTTCTTCTTGTTTTCTATGGCAAATTTGACTTTCCATTCTGCCTGTGATTCATAGTTTTTCAGTATGCCGAAGCCGTGGGTACACCAGTACTGTGATTTTGCTTTTTATCCGTGGTTTGGCTGTGAATATAGCCAGATATGAAAGGTTTAGCTTTTTACTATTTAGGATTTGATTTAATTATTCTATGGTAGTATATGGAACTTTTTGTAATAGTCGGATCTAGTTCTAGTTTAATGGTTCTTAATGTGGTATTCCCATGGGTAATTTGCTAATAGCTGAAAAATTTCGCCTAATAGAGTAAGAGAATGGTGGCAGGCATTTTTTGTTGTTTTCCTTTAATATGATAGATGCCAAATATTCAAATTTAATGTGAGATGCGGCAATTTAAAAAGGAGATGTGGCAACAATCATGGACCTATAGAAATAAGGTAGTGGTCTTTGTGATTTCTCTTTGAATTGAAAAAGAGAAAAAGAAAAATGTGGAAGTGATAGTTGGGTGAGGGAGGAGATGATGGTGGAAGAAGAAGAAATAGGGTGAGATGGTAAAATGGGGTTGGGAGGCTGACGTGGCATGCCATATGGCATCCACCTTAGCAAAATATCAGTCTGCATGGGATGATTGTGGCCATAGTGGAGGGTCTTTGTCACGACCCAAATCTACCATATTGTGATGGTGCCTATCGTGGTACTAGGCAAGCCGACACATTACCAAAACCAATCAATATTTCCATTTTTAAGATGAATCAAGCTATTTAACAATAAACCTTCATAAGGAGTTTAAATCAAAACAACAATGCGGAAAGAAAGTCCGACATCGGAGTGCCACTAGTCAGGAGCGTCTACTAAGAACTGTCTGATAATACTAGACGAATACAGTCTGGAAAATAACTAATAACATCTATAGGATGATAGGATGGAGAAGAGTAGGGCTGCGATCGTCATGCAGCTACCTTTCTAACTCCTACAGATCCGCGATGGATGATACCAACACTCGCTAGCACGTCCAGCAACCTCTGGATCTGCACACAAGGTGCAGGGAGTACCGTGAGTACGCTAACTCTGTAAGTATTACATGCTTTCAAATGAGTATGTGAGTCAAATCATCTTGTTTAAAAATCCAATTTCACTAAAACCATTTTAAACATCTTTTAATAATTTTTCCAAAAAAGTTATGAAACGGTGAGTAAAAATTATGAAACATCACTCCTGAACAGGCCCTCGGCAAAACATCACTCGTGAACAGCTCCTCGGGCAAACATGAATCATAAACAGCCCCTCGAGCTAACCTCACAATCGCTCGTAAATAGCCCCCCGGGCATTACATGTATCAAGAACAGCCCCTCGGGCAAAACACCATATCACTCATTCAGGGTACCTGCGCTCGCTGGGGTGTGCAGACTTCGAAGGGGCTCCTACATCCCAAGAACTATAATCCGCATGGACAACTCACGTGCTGCACGGATAACTCACGTGCTATAACATCAATATCAGAATCCGCACGGACAACTCACGTGCCATAGTCTCAATATCTCACAATCAGGCACTCGACCTCACTCAGATGAATCAGTAACAACATGCTGCGGCGTGCAGCCTGATCCATAAATATCCTCACAAAAATAGGCCATCGGCCTCACTCAGTCACAACCTCTCAAACCACTCGGGCTATCATTAAAGACAGGGTGCTCAGCCCAAAATATTATTTTATGATTCAAAATGGGTTAAAAAAGACTGAGTTATGAAATCATTTAACACAACATGGCTGAGTATGGATCTTAAATCAAATACAGTGAGAGGATAATAAGAAAAGAGCTCTAAGGTCCAAACAGCTTTGGCACAAGGCCCATATGTGGCGTTCAACCCAATTTATAGTAGTTCTTTCTAAAACACATAAGTAACAAATAGTTTTCAGTCAAATACGCAACTTTATAGTTGCTACGGGCGGATCAAGTAACAATCACCAACGGTGCACGCCCTCACGCTCGTCACCTAGCATGTGCGTCACATCACAATAGTAAAACGATATAAAATCCGAGGTTTCATACCCTCAGGACTAGATTTACAATCATTACTTACCTCAAACAGGTCAAATCCCTACTCCGTGACTCCCTTGCCTTTGGAATCGGCCTCCAAACGTCCCGAATCTAACTAAAAGCAATACAATGTAATCAATATAGGCTAAGGAACCAATTCCATGCGAAAACTATCAATTTAGACCAAAATCCCGAAATTCACCCAAACCCGGCCCCTGGACCCACGTCTCGGAATCCGACAAAAATCACAAACCTAGAAAGATCTTTCACTTACGAGTCTATACATACCAAATTCATCAAAATTCGACCTCAAATGGTCCCTCAAATCCTCAAATCAAACGCTCCACTTTTCAAGCCCTAATCCCTTAATTTCATCCCTAACTTATTTAATTACATGCTTAAACAACTGAAAATCACCATAATCATGAGTATGAGTTCAAGTAGCTTACCTCCACGAAAACCCCCTTGATTCACTCTTCAAAACCCTCCGAAAAACTCCAAGTCCGAACAAGAATGGTGGAAAATAACCCAAATTTCGCGAATCTCCAATTTATAGGTTCTGCCAAGCAAAACCGCAACTGCGGTCCCATTCCCGCATCTGCGGGACCGCTCCTGCGAAAACCTTTTGGCTTCCGCGGAATTTCATTAAAAGCCCACTTCCGCTTCTGCGATATCCTGACTGCATTTGCGATCATTGCAGATGCGGGGACCAAGCCGCACCTACGATCCCATCTGCGCACATGCGCCTTATACCCGCTTCTGCGGACCTCACACCTGCGGTTCCCACTCCGCAGGTGCGGTTAAGACAGAATCATCAGCTTCAGCTGCATTACCAAATTTCCAAACTCTCTGAAAATCACTCGGAATCATCCCGAGGCCCTCGGGACCTCAACCAAAAATACTAACAAATCACATATCAACATTCAAACTTAGTCAAACCTTTGGAATACTCAAAACACCGAATCACCCTCGGATTCAAGCCTAAGAACTCCTAAACTTTCGAATTCCGCAAATGATGCCGAAACCTACCAAACCTCGTCCGAATGACCTGAAATTTTACACACACATCACAAATGACACTAGAAACCTATTCCAACTTCCGGAATTCCATTCCGACCCTGATATCAAAATTTCCACTACCGATCGAGAGACACCAAATTTCCAATTTCGCCAATTCAAGCCTAATTTTAGCACGGACCTCCAAATCACATTTCGGACGCGCTCCCAAGTCCAAGATCACCTAACGGAGCTAACCAAATCATAAAATTCCAAATCCGAGATTGAATACTAAAAAGTTAAAACTTGGTCAAACCTTTCAAATTTAAAGCTTCAAGCTGGGAATCATTCTTCCATATCTGTTCTAATTAACCTGAAAACCAAAACCGACGATTCACATAAGTCATAATATGGGACTAGTCATTCTCGAGAACTGGCGAGCGAAGTGTAAATGCTCAAAACGATCGGTCAGGTCGTTACATCCTCCCCCACTTAAACATACGTTCGTCCTCGAACGTGCCTAGAGTCGTTCCCAAAATCATCAAATCGTTGTATAACCTTACTATGCACATACCGGGGGTGATCCCTCGTCACCCTATCCCATATAGGTCCGATAACACAACATAACTGAAATTTCACAATTCACCCTAGCCCATAACCTTAGAACCAAATTTCCACTTCCGAAATTATCTATAAGATCAGAATCTAACATCTACACACTGAATAAGTCTGAACACGCTGTATCAAGCCATAACCGAAATTCAATATGAAATCACATGATATACCACACAACTCAAACACTCATGGCGATAACTTCTAATCACAACAGCTGCTCAAACAACCCGATACCGGTAATAAACCTCTTATCAAATAAAGCCTCATTCCAACACTTCCGTATACTGCCGATGATGAAAGAAACACGCAGAAATCATAATCATTCCCCCGATCAACCAGTCATGGAGTTCCCTCTCCATCGGCAAGGACCGTAGTAAATTTCTAAGACGAATTCCGATATTATCCCTCCAACATACTGAAATCGAATCCGACAGTATTCATTCTAGGTTCAATGACCTCATCTCATCCAACACGACTACTCTGGTGACATGACACATCAATACGATTTAAATCCACAATCCTTGCACCAAAACGCAATAATACAAAGGTACTCAAATCATGGAAAATGACTTAAATGAGAGATTTGTACCGCAAGCTCACCCGTACCACCTCAACACGATGCCAAGAACTCATCTCACACCATATAACAAGAACACACGAATCTAACACAAAAGGTCATATCCCAACATAACTTTGTTGTAATACGCGATCCCATCCAAACACCGGTCCACCTGAAATACTTCAAGCCACCTTGTTCACAATCAATAACCACGCGCAATTCGACATCAAGTACCAAAAGCGAATCACCATAACCACAGAGAGGCAAAAGATATAACACCACACAAAAACCGAAAGAACATAACCAATACGCCATCCACCAAGCAATAGTCAATACTCTTCCCGCTCAAATCCCGCTATAAGACCCCAATAGAACCGCACCATATGTGCATATAACCAACAACCACAACTCGTAACACAGAAGGGTAACTCGTAGATTACTCCAGAACACAAATGAGCTCAATAACAATCAAATGGCACATCCCTCAACAATAGCAATTCGGAGTTAACAAATCCGACCCGGTGCAGAACACACCTCTATGCAGGCCTACCAATGAACCCTAAATCAACTCTGGTCACCTACAACAGTTAAATACCCTCCAAAAGTCTACAATGACTGAATCACAACACATATTAACCTCTAGCTAACATTGCCTACATTTTTAATGCAGTCCACAACCACGAAACAATCTACTCACGAACTCTCACTCTCCCGATCTATAGAACATACGAATCACCATCTCTGATCTCGACTCCACCGCCTGAATGTTCACACTTTGCCAATTACATGGTCATTGATAGATCTTAAACACTTTTGCCTTATGTTTTGATGATCTAACAAACTTACTGCTCAGAATCAGTTAGGGAACCTGAATTGCTGCAAACTTTAACGGACTCCAGTAAAAGATTAACTGCTACAGATTCAGGAGCTAAGAACCAAATAAGGACCTGATGCTCCTGTGGTCCCTATATAGCAGTACAGAGTCAATTGGACACAGCTGGAACTGAGGTGACTGACAAAACTGTTTCTGCCGCACTGCACCACACTGTCAGCCCACTCATTCTCTAACCAAACAAAGTACTCACATCATTTCAAGTGATGTGATCAAGATGTACCAAAGGGGATCTATACAAAAACATCACTGGAAGGGTTATGTTTCTTATTCAAGCATTTTAGCAAAAAACAGAGAAATCATCCTCTCAAGCTTGAAGAACAAGGTTGAACGCCACTACGGACCAGTTCCTAAAAGATTGATTGTTGTTGTCCTAGTTGAGTTGTAACCTTGTTATTGTACTTACTATATCTCCTAAATCGCTTACTGATTAGGAATTCTCTTGTAAATTCGTAAACTCGTTGAGTTTATGTTGTGACTAGTTCTAGTCATAAGGAAAAGTCTTTGTAATCGTAGAGTTACAAAGTGGCTTGTGGTGACAGCACCACAAGTTAGTAAAAAGCCTTTGTAACAAGGATAGTCACAAACTGGCTTGTGGTAACGGTACCACAAGTTAGTTGAGTAAATCCTTTGCATTCGGAAGTATTGTAAAGTGGCTTGTAATAGGTAAGATTACAAGTTAGTGAAGTTAAAAGCCTACAGTATAGGTCGTGGTTTTTTTATCCCCTTGTGTGGGATTTTTCCACGTAAAAATCTTCTGCCTCATTTACTTACTACTTTACTAAGTGTTCTCAGCAGAAACTTGTAGAGAACCAGGTGCTCTACGATTTAGTGGACCCATACAAATTAACAGTCATCCCACGAGGAATACTTCTAAAATTCTTCTATGCCACAAGGCAAAATTTGAACTCCAGCAGTCGATCAAACAAGAGAGTACCGCAATACCAATGAAGTATCCATAACTCAAATACGTCGCCCCTTTCCGAAGGTATACTCTCATCTCACCATACCAATTAGTAATATCCTTTACCTAGTCATCTGAACTGTCCATGCTGCCTAAGAAATTATGACCTTCCTTTTAGAACTGAACCGTGACCTTACACATGCAAATCTCAATCCTACACAACATACCACATATATCATGACATCCTATGATTAATGTGAGAACTTCATAATCCACTGTGAGTCACCAGCAACTACGTACTCAGTTAGCCAAGAACTTTCCATTTGATCCCATCTAGGAGAAAATCACTATACATCACATGCTCCTCACGCCGGTCGAAAATATACATATCTAACCATGGTAGAAACCATCAATAAACTTCCGAATCCCATTTGCACAAAACCAAACTGTCAGGACTGAATCCTTCCAACTCAACCAAGCTACGCAGGTCACTGAAAACCCAAGAGCATTACCACGAAATACCTGTAGAAATCCATTACCTCATAAACACCCAAAGAACTAATCATACCCATTACTGTGTCGATCCAACCTACTACCAAGATGTTCTATCTATCCGAGTTCCGTCTGAATTACCTTTAAATTGATACTTTTACTCGCCATAACACCACAAATCCTCAATCCAGACTCACCACACCAGGTCCAAGCATAAAACCACACCGTCTAAGGCTCATAAGCACTGAATACTCTCTTAAATATCCCCAAAGGCACCACATTCAAAACACTTACCCTGAAGATACTTCCTACGAAGCTAAATCCATTACATTCACCTTTATGATACTGATATGTAGGATCCATAATGATGTAGAAATGCTACAAGTCTTGACACCCTTCTATGTAAACCTCAGTTTATCCAATTACACATCCTGAATATCCCCATTTGTTACATATAAATCTTGAATCCATTACAACCATTATCGAGAGTCATCCACTCTACTCAGGTCTCAATTAATTGATCAAATGAACCGAACGACCTGGGTCCCATTAGTACAGCAGCACCTAAGGAAATAACCCCACCTTAATGCCACAGTGAGCACGTGATTTTTGCCCTAAGCAAATTATTCCAAAAGTTTCAAATAAAATGATTTCTTTTTTATTTTTACAATTTTTTGTGAATTTTGTTGAAATTCCGTGTTAATTAGTTGCATGATAATTCATATGAAAATACAAAAAATATGCATTTGCATTTAGGGATTTAATTTTACATTTTTATTATTAATTAGTATTAATTTGTTTTAGAACAAAATAGGAGGAAAATAGCAAAAATAACATTTTTTGGCATTTTTTAGTTTAAATTCGTATTAGGTTGCATTTAAATCGGGAATTACTATAACTGGAAATTAGGAAATATAATGGTTAGCATTTAATAAAATCAGAAAAAATAAATAAAAGAAAATACAAAATGAAAATAAATTGAATAAAGAGGAAATTAAAAAAAAAGAGAAAAGAAGAAGAGAATGTGGTCTTATGCCCGAATTGGGCTGATTATTCTGGCCCAAAAGAAAATTCCCCAGCCCAAAGAGCCAACCTGGCCCAAAACTCCTAGAACCTGGCCTGCCCCTGCATTAACAAAACGACATCGTGTCCCCCCCTTTCAATCCTGTCCGTCTATTCATTTAATCTAACGGCTCGGATGAGATCAATTATATTGCATAAAAGTGTAATAATATTTCCACAAACCCTAAAAACATTTTGATATCATCCTCGTACAGCCGCCATATCCCACCTGTTTCCCCTGTAATGCCGGTAACCTCCGCGTCACCACTGCCCCCTGCCCCATCGCCGCCGGCCGGAAATCGCCGCCGCCGGCGGCCAACTTCCAATCACCCCCAAATTTTCACCATAGCCTCGTCTCGGTCTTCCCACTCCGAATCCACCATTGTTTTCCTTCAATTCCCGTCCAAGCTCCTCGAATCTTCAAAACATTAGCCGCCGCCCACGGCGGCGCCGCCTCCAAACCCAACCAAAATCACACCCTATGGCCTCCCCACCCTCCTCTTTCTAAATCTACAACCAATAACCTTCAAATCTTACCCAAAACCCTCGGATTTTAGATCAAAACCGGACCAGAACCCTAGTTTCTCAAGGATTGGGGGTTACTGATTTCTGGGCTACAATAGCCCTTAATCATGTGTTTTCTCATGGAAACACATGATTAAGGATGTTTGCAGTCCAAATATTTCCCAGAAGCTGGTTATAGTTCGAGTTCAAGTCGAGTTTTCTTTAGGTATTTTTTTTTTCTCCCATACATCTTTGTGGTAGTTCTTTTGTGATTTTATTTTTTGTTTTGTTTTATTACTTTCATTCAGTATTCTATTCTGTTATTTTTATTTTTGTTTTGTGCCTGATTTGAATTAATAGATATAGGGTTCTGATTTTTGTTTTAGATTGTAATCACGTGGTTTAATTTTGTGTTTGTCATTTGCTTTTGTTTGTGTGATTTTATTATTTTACATGATTTAGTTGTTCCCGTTTATTATTTTAATTGTTTGTTTTTAACTGTTCGTTTATTGTTTCAACTAGTTAATAATAAAATTAGTTTTAGGACCTACATTAATTAGATTTGGTTTAGTTCATATATTTCTCTTAGTTTGAGTTCAGTTCTTTTGTTAGGAACTCTGATTAGTAAATAGGGATTTGGGCTCTTTTTGAAGTCAGTAAATCATTTGAATTAGGTCACTTGGCCCAGATTCTTAGTTGGTAGATTTTGGTCAGTAATTTCAGGGGATGCTAAGGGTAGTTTAGGCATGGGAAAAGGGTAGTTTAATCAGATTTGGTAATTGTTGAAGTAAAGTAAGGGTAGAATAGGAATTGTAATGGGTATAGAACCTTCTAGGATGGACTATAGTGCAGATTTCAGTAAACTTAGGGTAGTTACTTGTGTAACAAGTCAAGAAACAAGGGGTAGAAAATAGAATTAAGATAGGGACTAATGGGTAAAGTGAAAATCTGAAATTGGACCCTAAGTTTGCCTATAAATAGGCATTCATTTGCCTTGTACATCAAGTTTGGAAACACCTAAACCCCCCCCCCCCCAAAAAAAATAGTCTCTGCAATCTCAACAAATCTCAAATTTGAAATCCAAACTTCAAATCTCCAAAAATAAAGAAAACAAACAGAAAAAGGGAAAAATCCAAAAATACGATTACATTGCATTTTATAGAGTAATTGTGAGTTATGGGCATTGATCTTCATCTATTCTAATTGCTGGGGCCTTTCTGCAATACACTAGTTCCACTATGGGTGGATTTTGGGTCTAATCGAGTCAATTTGGGCCATCAGTTGGGTGCTGTGTTTCTGTGAAGTATTCCTGGGTTTTTTGTGAAGTGATTTTGGCTCAAAACTGCTCTTATTGTTGCTGTCTGGGACTGTTGGACTTTAGTTGCTGCTAATTGCTGCTGACTCTCTGCTCTTTCAATTTTCATTTGAATCCAGGTACACTACTTTGAACTACCCTGATGTATACATTGAAGTTGGAATGGAGTGTTCAAGGATCTGTTTGTTTGATTGAAGGCTGCTTGTGTTTGCTGATAGTACATGGGGTTTAGTACGTGTGTCGGGTCGTTATGTATAATTCAGTAGTTATGTATAATTCAGTAGACTTGTTTAATTTGTGTAGTTTATGTGACTGTTGAATCATAGTGAAGTTTTTATTACAACATACGAACTCAGAATCTGATTTGGTTGAGATGTTAGTCAAAAGTTCAACCTGTGAACTGGTTTGGTAGTATTCATATTATTAGTAGCAATTTTTGATCCTGCTAGGGTATAATTGGTTGTCTGCATTTGAATAGAAGTCTTAGATATCACTGATGTGGGCATTTGAATTGGTATCGGCAAATTAGTGTTAA
>NW_017674497.1:84534-88317 GCF_001879085.1 Nicotiana attenuata
AAACCTGTTTTCTTTCACCTTGTTAGCATCAGAGAATTCGACAGTAGGCCAGTAAGAAAATAGTTGGAGCTTGAAATTGAAATTCGAAGGGTCAACATCTTGTTAATTCGAGTAGTTGAGTTTTGTTTAAAGGACACATAGATCGGGCCTTGACATTCGAACAGACGGCCCAGGTCTTGATATAATGGCCTATTCAATTGGACCTGGGCCACATTTGACATGGCTTATTCTTTATACTCCCCTGAGTAATGATTTCCTTATGTGGATTACGTTCAAGGCCTGATCAAGCTAAGGGCCGAAATTCTTTTAAAACAATGATTAATTAGTACTTTTCCTTTTGTTTTAGGGATAAATAGAAATAGAAAATTATAAATTGCTCCCGGTTTGCCTTTTAATAATAAAACGAGATGAGCCTCGCTAAACAAAATAAATAAATTACGGGGCCCTCAATAAACGCTATAAAAATACTTAGACTCCGGGACGAGCCGTTTAGCGAATTTTACGGTTTTCCCGAAAGATGATAACGCGTAGTTGCTTTAGGCGCGTATTTTAATAATATTACTTTCCTAAATTTGGGTGCACATTTATGTGACCCAAATCTAAATCTCAACGAAGTCGAAATGTGTTAACAATCACGGGTGCACTGGTGCGACGTGATTCGAGATGCATTTTCACGACGTTGCAATTCTTATTAAAAATAGAAATAAAAGCGTTTGACTAATAAAAGCACATAAGCTAGAACATGTTTTGAAATCAGATAAAATCAAATACAACAGTTGAACGACCATGCTAGAACTACGGAACCCGGGAATGCCTTGCACCTTCTCCCGGGTTAACAGAATTCCTTACTCGGATTTCTGGTTCGCGGACTGTTAACAGAGTCATAATTTCCTCGGATCGGGATTCAACCGGTGACTTGGGACACCATTAATCTCCCAAGTGGCGACTCTGAATATTAATAATAAATCCCGTTCCGATTGTCCTTTAATTGGAAAAACTCCTTTATGCCCTCACGGGTGTAGTGAAAAAGGAGGTGTGACAGCCACCAGATAAATTTCTACTCCATGCACATTACATCCTTCACCAATAAAAACTCAAAGCATTCCATGTTTCTCATATACTCATAAAGCCCAATATAACTCGTATCCTGAAATCCCTTTTACACGAGTCATCCTTGATCTCAACCTCTGCAAGTCATAGATGATTCACCAGTATACCTCAAACTGAAACTAATAGGACACTACTTATCAATTGCAGACTCCCCCACTTGGCTCAAAGCCATAGATCAAAACACATAAAACTAACAATGCCCATACTCTATTACTGTCATAATACCATAGTGAGATTCAACTAAATCCTTCATAAGCCCATGCAACACAAACCATCTAGTATTTCAAATCGTCTACAAATATTGCATTCATCCTCGTAACAGTAAAGCACACTCTCATAAGCGATCCAAACTCAAATTGCAACACGTATATTTCTCTCGTAAAAGAGGACTCCCAACCAACAATATAGGGATCACACAAACCTCAGAACACTCCGCAGGAGATAACCCATCTACTTTACCTCAAACCAATATCTCTTTATACCCTTCCACCATCACAACCACCACGCAATCACTTAATCTTCCTGAGTCTGAACTCATATCATGTCTTGAAATCTACTTCATTACCCAACTAAACAACATGGAAGGATCCTTCAACACACCTATAACTCGGGGCTATACATCAAATCAAGATGGAAATCAAGCACCAAATAGTTCTTTCTACCCTCAAGCTGACCCTTCTCGTCACATTCAAATCATATGAACACATCCCGCAGTCACATCATGCTCATACCATAGCCGTCCAGCCATCAATTCCACTAATAGGGACACTACCGAGCATAAAAAATTCAAAAGCATATGCTCACACAATCATCACCTCAGTGCTCAAGCTACAGTCAAAATCCGACCTCAAGTCATCCAGACAAGCTAAACATCAACACACAAAATCACATCTTGCACCTCATCCAGGGAATCACAAGCCGTCGATGCACAGCTAATACCGAGCGCTCATTTGCGCACACGAATGCGTGGAAGGAATTCAAGGAGTCACGCTTCAAGCTGCACCAATGCCGCACGATAAGAATTCAAGAATGTGGAATTTCCTAAAGGCTCTGCAGCCTCTCGAAGATAAGTACAGACGTCTCCTTACCAATCTGCAAGACTCTACTAAACTTGCTCATGACGTGAGACCTATGTAACCTAGGCTCTGATACCAACTTGTCACGACACAAATCTACCATGTCGTGATGGCGCCTATCGTGGTACTAGGCAAGCCGACACATTACCAAAACAAATCAATATTTCCATTTTAAGATAAAATCAAGCCATTTAACAATAAACCTTTGTCACACCTCCTTTTTTACACACCTACTCCGAAGGATATATGTATAAGGGAGTTTTTCCATTTAAAGTAACATTATTCGAAATGGGATTATTTATTTATTTTTAGAGTCGCCACTTGGGATAGGATTGGCTTTTGGTGTCCCAAGTCACCGGTTTAATTTAAATCCCAAATCGAGGAAAAAATTTGACTTCCCTATTGGAGTCTGCGAACCCGAAATTCTGAATAAGGAATTCTGTTGACCCGAGGGAAGGTGTTAGGCACCCCCGGATCCCGTGGTTCTAGCACGGTCGCTTAAATTATTATAATTGGCTAAAAATCTGATTTTAATACATATTCCAACCTATAATGCAATTTTTAAGATTATTTACCACTTTTAGTTATTTTTTACGAAAGTGAACGCCGTTTAAGAGAGTGTTTTTGGATCACGTCACATGAAATGCACCTGGATCCTCAACACCTCTTATTCAACGTTTTGGGATTTGGATTTGGGTTACATGAGATGCACACCCGAGTTTAGGAAAGTAAGATTATTAAAATTCGCGCCTAAAGTGGCTAGCGTCTTATTAACTTTGTGGGAGGCCATGAAAATTCGCTAAATGGCACGTACCGAATTTCTAAAATATTTTAAAATAAGCATTTAATGAGGGCCCCGCAATTATATGTTTTGTGCGGCGAGGCTCGTCTCATTTTTATTTAAAGGCCATCCTAAAAGAAACTATGATTTTCTATACAGTGTTGTCTCTAAAAGGGCCCTAATTAATTCGCATTTATAAATTCGGGCCTCAAGTTCAAGTCCGAATTCAAACAAAAGGGAAGACCCTCTTAATTTGAACCCGCCACCTAATTTGAAACCCGAATTTATATTTGTGAATTAATTTCCCATATTCCTATGTAACTTTGAAGGGCTTTTGATTTATGGCAGTTTTATGGGCCTTAAAGGTTTGGCCCAGCTCTGTTGTATGAGGCTGGCCAGGCGTGGACTTGGTGCCATACGAATTTGGCCCATTGCTGCACAACCAGCATGAGCCTTATAGAAACAAGCTGAAGGGATTTTGGGCCAGTAGCCCAATTGAATTCAGATAGATTGATGAGACTATTTGGGCTTCCAAGGAGCCCAAACTTACCGTGAGTCCAGGCTCAAAGCCTACTCCACAAGGCTATGTAATTGCAAACTATATGGACTCTTGGTTACTTATTCCTTCACAGGTTAACCTAAATTCATCAATCTAAAAACATAATTGCAAGGATTGAATCAATTCTAATTATCCAAATAACAGAATACCTATTTATCCATTCCTGATCTGACCTATAACAAAACGATCGACTGAATTAGGTTAAGATTAAGTGACGGAATAGAAACGATATACTACACTACTTATTTACGTAGTAA
>NW_017674497.1:90081-94400 GCF_001879085.1 Nicotiana attenuata
GGGTTCAAGGGTGTGATTTTGGGGTTGATTGGGGCTGCGCCGCCATCGGAGGAAACAAGGGCGGCGCTAGGGTTTGGATTTTTGATTTGAAATTCGAGCACTTAGGGTCCGATTTGATGAAAGGTGAACGGGGATTTGGAAAGAGGGGGGTGAGGAGATGCTCAGGTGCGAATTTAGGAGCGATTGGCCGTCGGCCACCGCCGTAGGCGATTTCTGGGGGGTGGCATGCGGCGGTGGACGGCGGAATTAGGGTTAGTCCTAGGGGGTTTGAGAGACGGTGAGAAGGGGGGTAGGGGTGCGTTTGGACATTATTATATGAAAGTAACCAAGCTTCCCAGCCGTTCGATCATCAAACCTCGACGGCTGGGATTAAACGATCCATACGATGTTGTTTTGTTACCATAGGGCTGGACCGGGTAATTTGGGTTGGGTTTGGACGGGTTTCAGACGTGTAAAAGTTTGGGCTTGGGCAAAATTAAACAAAAATGGCCCAAAAAGCTGGCCCTTCTTCCTTTTCTCCTTATTTTCTTTTCAATTACTCTTTTTCTTTTATTTAAACTCCAATCAATTTAATTTCATTTCTTTTGATTTTTGTTTTTTGTGTTAATAGCAAAAATTAAAGACTAACAAACATAGATTAAACTAACATTAAACTAATTAATTTTCCTAAAACTAACTAAATACCCAATTTTAAAAGGAAAACTAAACTAAAAAAATAGCTAAAATGACTATTTTGCTATTTTCTCTTATTTTGGAATTAATTAACTAGTAAACCTAAAAATATAGAATTGGATTCTAAATGCAAATGTGCTATTTTTTTGTATTTTTTATGAATTATGTCAACTAAAAATGCACAAAATTTCAATCAATCACAAAATCATGCAATTAAATTCTAAAAATCAAATAATAAAAGAAAAAATCCTAATTTTATGAATTTTATAGGAGTAATTTAAGCGAGGCAAAAATCACGTGCTCACAGCTGCCCCTCTTTGCTCGAAGACACGAAGGATTTTCGGGAAAAGATAAATGAGCACCATGAAGGATTTTTGCCCGCTCAGCACTCCATGAGAAGCATTTTGAAAACCGTCTGACCGAACCCTGCTTCAAAGGTTGCCTACATATCCTTGGCTATAAAGGAATCAGGTCAGTGTAGTTCTGGAAGGTTTGGTACCTGGGACTACCAGGAGCTGTGATTTCATTGTTGTTGCTGTTGCTACTGCTTGCTGACCTCCTTATTACACCAAAAGAAAAATCAAAGCTAAGCTAATTATGCCTATCAACTATGAGTTACAAGATTCCTATCTATGGTTTCTTGAGACTTGATCTTGAGTCTAAGCCGATCTTGCTGTGGACTTCGATCTGAATCTTGATGTTCGCAAGTTGCAGGTGTTTACTTCTTCATGCGGCATTGGGTCAAAACGGGATCGGCGGAGCCTATGACTTTACTCAAATTTGAGCAATCCGCACCTTTGTTTGCTTCAACATTTGAATTCACTTCTTTTGTTCTTTTCTTCTCTTCTTGATTTTGGGTTGAGATTTGTTCCATGGGTCATCTCACACCTTGTGTCTTGAGGTCGACCTGCTTAAGATACCAAAACAAACAAACGAACGAAATTTTCTGCCCCAGTTTTCACTAGGAAAATTTTGTGAGTTAGTTGTGACACATATTTAAGCGATCAAATCAGAATTGTGTAGGGAGAGCCTCGGTTTTTGGCCGGGATTTGGAAAGAAAAAGCTTCTCGATTTTTTGGCCGGGAGATCCTCGTTTTTTTGGCCGGGATTTGGAAAGAAAAAGCTCCACGGTTTTTGGCCGGGATTTGGAAAGAAAAGGCTCCACGGTTTTTGGCCGGGAGATCCTCGATTTTTTGGCCAGGATTTGGAAAGAAAAAGCTCCACGGTTTTTGGACGGGAGATCCTCGGTTTTTTGGCCGGGATTTGGAAAGAAAAAGCTCCACGGTTTTTTGTCCGGGAGATTCTCGGTTTTTTGGCCGAGATATTTAAGGAATGGGATCCTATGCTACCATGATTTGTTTTTCTTTTGGGATTTTCATTTTTATTTCCTTTCTTCTTTCGTTTTTTCTTTTCTTTTCCTCTTTATATGTTTTCCTTTTATTTAGCAAAACACATGAAAGAATTTGGGGAGGGGAAACTTCCTTTTGGTCGTTTTCCTGCTGCAAAGGTGTTTCAGCGCTTGCGCATTTCATTTCTTTTGGGTTGCACCTACTTCTTGCACGGTTGCTCTGAATTAAACTTGTTTTCAACAAAGAACAATTTGTTAGTTTGAAACGGTGGTTGGTTTTGTGGCCTTGATCATCTCAATTGCTTGATCCCGGCCCCATTTCCGTTGAGAACTTTGCTGCTCGTTTGCCTTGAGGGTGAATCTCTTTTCAAACCGACCGGGTTCAGCCTTAGGACTTCATGATGACTCGCCCGTGTGGGCTCTAGCCTTTTCACTTTATTCTGCCCTTGGGACCTTTGCCTTTGACTTCGTTTCTTTTCCAACGTTTTTGCTTTGAAAGCATCAACCACTATGGTCAGTCGAGATTGGCCTGACGCACTCGCTGAGGCTGGGTATTTTCTTCGACTCTGACCAGGCGGAACCCTGTGAAGCCGGTCCTGCCACCTTTTCTTTGTACTAGTTACGGAATCAGAGTTAAACCGAAAGGGTTTCAAAGAAAAAGTATGCAAAAGGCAAGCATATGATTTTAAAGAGAAGTGTCCCTTTCGGGGGAAAAGAAAGACTTATCTGGGGTGTGCATGCTAGCTTCAAATGAACATGACATGCTTCTTGGACTGGATGCCCGACCCACACAAACTTTCCGGCTTCTCGTGAACCCATTAATCAGTATTTCAAAACCAGGGAACCTTGCCAGGACTCCTTTAGTGGCGAGATGTCTTCTTTTCGGCCGACAGCGCCCTTTGCAGGTTTTCGCTAATCGACCTCTCTCATTTCTCTTCTCACCATCGCCCGATAGTGCTCTTTACGAGTTTTCACCCAACGGACTCTCTCATTTTCAATTTCTCTTCTCACTGTCGCCTTATGGTGCCCGAAGATTTTCACCGATAAGACTCTCTCATTTTATTTCTCTCAATTTGGACTATACCAGCTTCCAACAATGTTGCTTTTCAATTCCCACACCTTTGCCAATTGATCAGAAGGACTTGGACAAGGTTTTGGGTAAAAAGAATTCTGGACGGAAGTACAACTTTGGAACCATTTTGGTGGACTCATGGCCGAACCATTATATCATCTGCCCCAGTTTCAACTTTTGGGGGAATTGGGCTTTTTGTTTTGGTGTGACTGAACCTCAGGGAGAGGCTGCCTACGTATCCTTTCGGAATCAAGTCAAACGTAGTTCAGGCAAACATTTGTTTTTGTTTTGTTTTTGTTTTTTTTCTTTTCTTTTTCTTTTTCTTTTCATCATATCATATTTCCTTTTTCTTTTCTTTTTTCTTTTTTTTTCTCTTTTTCCATCATATTTTCTTTTCCTTTTCTTTTTTTTTCTTTTTTTTCATCATATTTTCCTTTTCTTCTTCTTTTTTTCTTCTTTTTTTTTCTTTTTTTTTCTTTTCTCTTTTTTTTTTGATAATACTTCCGGGTTCCAAAGAGGGTAGCCAAAGAAAGGTAACCGGCTCAAATGGGTTTACGAAGGGTTAATAGTGTTTGGATAGCGAGAAGGAAAGACTTCGTCATCTCAATTGCACAAAAATCAACACCGCAGAGAGCCTAGACATAGTACCTTTTACTGCATCTGCATTCACAGCTGTTTCAGGATCATTTCCTTTGATATCTTCCAAATACAATGCTCCTTTCGGCAATATTTTCCGGATGATGTATGGACCCTTCCAATTAGGAGCGAATTTTCCTTTTGCTTCCTGGTGATGAGGGAGAATGCGTCTTAACACGAGTTGTCCCACTTCAAAATTCCTGGGAGGCACCTTCTTGTTGTAAGCACGGGCCATTCTTTGGTTGGTACAACTGCCCGGATGTGCCATGAGTACAGCACACTCTTTTGTTTTAGTGTATGGACCTTTCCAAACCGCGAACCAATTTTCCTTCAATTGTTCCAATTCTTTGTTTTATTTCCTCAAGGTTACCTTCTTTGCATTTCGACTCTTGATTCATTATTTCGAACTCTGACAGCGTTTGGGATCTAGGCATGAAGTCCGCCAGCATGTCATGTTATTTAAAGCTGCATTATTAGAGCTAAAGAGAAGAAATGAAGGAGAAAAATAGCAAAATCAGAAAGGATAAAGAAAAATGAATGATGAAATATTGATTTCATTTCTTGGAATTTTGAAGATAACAGGGTTCACAT
>NW_017674498.1:0-3637 GCF_001879085.1 Nicotiana attenuata
CCTGCCGTGGCGTCGATCAACTGGTCGATGTGGGGTAACGGGAATGAATCTTTTGGGCACGCCTTGTTAAGGTTGGTGAAATCTACGCAAATTCTCCATTTCCCGTTTTTCTTTTTGACCATGACGACGTTGGCGACCCATTGGGGTATTTTGCTTCTCTGATGGACCCGTTGGCCAGTAGCTTATCTACTTCTTCACTGACCGCCTCGTTGATTGCGGCGTTGAACTTTCTTCTGAATTGCCGCACGGGCGGATACAGCGGGTCGACGTTCAGCTTGTGGGTGGTGATGTCTTTCGGGATCCCCGGCATATCTGAATGAGAAAAGGCAAACAGATCCACGTGGTTAGTTAGAAATTCACGGTACTTACTTGGATCGCAGAGGCTGTGCCCGATGTAGGCTTTCTTTGTGTGGTTGGCAACGCAGGCTTCTACGACGTCGGGATCTTCGATGACTTCCATTGTCGGGTCGACCTTAGTCCCCGACATGGCTGATTGCTATGCCTCCGCACTTTCTCCCTCCAACTGTTTGGTGTGGGCGCAGTCTTGAGCGATTCGGTAGCATTCTTGTGCAGTGCGCGGCTCGCCCCCGAATGCTAAACATTCCCCATGGGGTGGGGAACTTGATTACTTGGTAGAAGCTTGAAGGGACTGCTCGCAGGGCGTGTATCCAAGGGCGTCCTATGATGGTGTTGTAAGCTGTCTCCTGGTTCATGACGTGGAAAGTGGTTTCCAGCGTGACTCCCCCTGCCAAAACCGGCAATGATATCTCCCCGGAGGTCCGTTCTACTGCATTGTTAAAACTAGTTAGTGTTATGCAATGCGGTATTATCTTATCTTCAAGTCTCATTTGCATGAGGACTCTGGGATGGATAATACAGGCGCCGCTTCCGTCATCAACCATGATTCTCTTAACATCAGTATCGGCAATACGACACGCCGTAAAGATAGTGCCTCCAAATCTTCAGCGCATGAACAATGGCTGCCAACTCTAAGTCATGAACATGGTAATTCTTATCGTGAACCTTCAACTACCGTGACGCATATGCAATCACCCTGCCATCCTGCATCAATACCGCACCAAGTCAAATACGAGGTGCATCACAATATACCGTTTAAGATCCTGAACCTGTGGGCAACACCAACATTGGTGCCGTAGTCAAAACAGTCTTGAGCTTCTGAAAGCTCCCCTAACACTCGTTTGACCATCTGAACGGGGCACCCTTCTGGGTCAACCTGGTCAACGGGGCTGCTATAGATGAGAACCCCTCCACAAATTGACGGTAATAACCCACCAATTCCAATAAACTCTGGATCTTCATAGCTGAAGTAAGTCTAGGCCATTCTGAACTGCCTCAATCTTCTTAGGATCCACCTGAATATCCTCTGCTGACGCAGCGTGCCCCAAGAAAGTGACTGAGCTTAACTAAAACTCGCATTCTGAAAAATTAGCATATAACTGGCTGTCTTTCAGAGTCGGAAGTACGAATCGAAGATGTTGCTCGTGCTCCTCTCGACTGCGGGAGTAGACCAAGATATCATCAATAAATACAATCACAAAGGAATCCAGATAGGGCTTGAACACCGGTTCATCAAATCCATAAATGCTGCTAGAGCATTTGATAGCCCAGATGACATCACTAGAAACTCATAATGCCCATATCGAGTCCGAAAAGCTATCTTAAGGACATCGGATGCCCTAATCCTCAACTGATGGTAGACAGACCTCAAATGGCACCCTGAAGCTGATCAAATAAGTCATCGATCCTCGGCAATGGATACTTGTTTTTGATGGTGACTTTGTTCAACTACCGATAGTCTATGCACATCCTCATCGATCCATCTTTCTTCTTCACCAACAACACGAGCGCGCCCCGGGGCTAGACACTATGTCTAATGAAGCCCTTATCAAGCAAATCTTGCAATTGATCCTTCAATTCTTTCAACTCCAGTGGGGCCATACGGTATGGCGGAATAAAAATGGGCTGAGTGCCCTGGGCCAAATCAATACAAAAGTCAATGTCCCTGTCGGGTGGCATCCCTGGTAGGTTTGCAGGAAACACCTATGGAAACTCACGAACAACTGGTAATGAATCCATGGAAGGAACCTCTGCACTAGAATCGCGGACATAAGCCAAATAAGTTAGACACCTCTTCTCGACCATACGCCGAGCCTTCATGTAAGATATTACCCTACTGGTAGAATGGCCAGGAGTCCCACTCCACTCTAATCAAGGCAACCCCAGTAAGGCTAAGGTCACTGTCTTGGCGTGACAATCCAATATAGCACGATAAGGTGACAACCAATCCATACCCAAAATGACATAAAAGTCAACCATATCGAGAAGTAGAAGACCTACACTAGTCTCAAGACTCCAAATGGTAACCACACACGAGCGATAAACACGATCTACAACAATAGCATGTCCCACAGGTGTGGACACATACACATGAGCACTCAAAGAATCGCGAGGCACAACCAAATATAAAGCAAAATAGGATGACACGTAGGAATAAGTAGAACCCAGATCAAATAAAACAGAAGCATCTCTACTGCAAACTGAAACAGTACCTCTGATAACAGCGTCAGATGACTCAGCCTCAGGCCTGGCTGGAAAAGCATAGCATTGGGGCTTGGCCCCACCACTCTGAACTACATCTCTAGGACTGGCCTTAGCTGGCTGGCCTACAACTCTAGCGTCCTAACCTCCACCTCCAATGGCCTGACCTCCACCTCTAGCTGCCTAACCCCCACCTCTAGTTGGCTGAGGGGGCGGTGAAGCTCTTCACATTTCTACTATTATCGCAAATGCGATGAATGGTTCGCAAATGCTAACTATGATCTCCGCAAACACGACCATTCGATCGCACTTGTGATCACTGCCTCCCCCAGTCCCCTTCAAAAATGCAATGTACTATCCGCAAATGCCAATGTTAGGTGCCCAGCTACTCTTCGCAATTGCGATGAGTTGCTCGCAAATGCAAACCTATCAGAGGTCGCAAATGCGAAGCCTGACCTTGCAATTGCGAGATCTGAGGCCTGCACCAGACCTGCAACACACCAACAATGTTCTAAGTCCAAATTTCACTCTGTAGCCTATCCGAAACTCACCTGAGACCTCGGGTCTCCAAACCAAACATGCACACAAGTCTAAAAATATCATATGAAGTTGCTCGCGCGATCAAATCGCCAAAATAATACCTAGAACTATGAATTGAACACCAAATCAAATGAAATTTTTATGAAAACGTTGAAACTTCTATTTTCACAACCGGGCCAGATCATGTCAAAGCAACTCTATTTCTCACCAAATTTGACAGACAAGTGATAAATATAGTATTGTACCTTTACGGGGTTCCGAAACCAAAATACGGACCCGATATCCAAAAAAGTCAACCAGTGGTCAAACATTTCAAATTCATTAAGCCTTTAACTTTCAAATTTTAACAAAGTCTGATAACTCGGGCTAGGGACTTCCGAATTCGATTCCGGGCATACGTCCAAGTCCCAAATCACGATGCGGACCCACAGGGACCGTCAAAACACAAATCCGGGTCCGTATGCTCAAAACATTGACCGAAGTCAACTCAAATGAATTTTAAGGCAAGATTTACATATTTTTTCAGTTTTTAATAAAG
>NW_017674498.1:6067-8062 GCF_001879085.1 Nicotiana attenuata
ATAAAGAATTAGCATCAGTACTTGAGATATGATCAATCAAAAAGGGTTCGTCGTTTTTATATATCGCACGCACCTTGATACTTCAGCAAGTTCTTGCTTGTGCAACATCTGGAGCAAGTTGAAATCTAATTTAGCAAATCGAAGTAACATGTCATTCTTTGATTCCTCCTTCTCGTAGATTGATGAGATGAAGAATCGGGTCTCGACTCTAGGAACGCCCTTGTGCAAACATTGCTCAAGGGCGTGTGTCACTTGCTCCCTAAGTGGAGAATTCATATATGGAGCTGCAGATTCAAGATGGATAGTGGAGAAAGCAAGTGCGTCTTCTAAGATGTTGTCAGTATGAGTCCTTACATGTGAAGCTTCATACAAGTTCAATAATCCTAAGACATCACTAGCTAGAGACTCCTTGAATTTGCCATTTTCATCTTGGAATTTGCTGAAAATTTCTGGTTTTCAAGGAAGAATACACAATATTAACCTTCCTGCAAATGGATAATAATTTTAACAACTTTAAATTAAAGATGTGGTTCATGCATGGTGAACTTACGAGGAGAGATGTTGAAACCATGTTGCCTGAGTAATCGAAATTGGAGTGCAGAAGTGCACAAATCATCAAACGTTGAGTTTTGGTTGTAAATCTGATCCAAAATCTCATCAATTTCTTTCTCAAAGTGGTAAGCTATGCCAAGGCGTTCAATAGTGTCTATCAAATTCAATGTGTCAGCCAATTTTCTTGCAGTAGCTAACAACATACTCCTCGTTTGTTCCTTCAGTGCTTCAATCTCTTGAGCATACTTTTCCGCAATCTATTTGAAAGTTGAAAGAAAGAAAGCTGAATTATTAGCAAAACTAACCATGCTTGCAAGAAAAAACTATATAAAGAAGTTAATTATTTACCTGATTGTCAATGGAGAATGAAAGGAACTGATCACCCCAAAGACTAGGGGAGAAGTCGGCAACGGGACGAACAATCTCTTCTTCATAGTTGGCTACTGCTGCTGAGGCCATTGCTAATAAAAGATGAGGGTATTGTTTTTGTTCGTTTTAAGGAAGAAGGAAAGGAACTCTGAATTGTTGAAAACTGATGACTTAAATGGGAGAGAATGGAGAAGTATATATAGTGGTGAGAGACAGCCAACTCTCTAATCTTTTTAATGTAAATATAATTTAAATTCCCAGTTGCCTTACTTGACTTTATACTAGCTAATCACAGTCACCAGGCAGCAGCCTTTTTATGTGGACTTCTGTAAAGTTTTTCCATATTTTTATATTCTTTTACATACCTATTAAGCCATTAGAATCGTAAGTCAATGTGCCCAATGCAACCTTAATTAACAATTAACACCGAAAATCAAAGATATTGTGTAGTAGAAACTGAGGTCTTCTTCAACTAGAAAAATGGGAGATGGCTTCCTTAATTTTTTATACTAAATTTGTAGCTGATCAAATAATTTATAAAGCGAAAGTGATCAATAAATAATTTTGAATGAGAAGGGTAAAATATCGCATGCAGTAGCCACTTTTTTATTTTTCAAAAGTTCACTATTTCTGTGGGGGATAGGGTAGACCTACCCATGTATTATCAGCTAAAAATTTATTATAAAAGAGTCAAACTTAGGCTTTACTTGACTGTATACTAAATAGCCTTTTGATTCATTGTTGGCGTCTATATATGTGGGATCGTTGATCCAGTTATGACCAGTTGGTTGACATGAAATTTTTTATCCGCACTCCATATTTGTACCAAATAATTAAATGTGAAATATGTATTTTGCATATACACTTTTAGCACATGATCAATGATTATGTGCTTTATATTTCTCACTTTAATTTGAGAGTTCAAGATTAAATTGGTTGCTCAAATTAAATTGGTTGGTTTAACGTAAACATCCAGTAAAGGTCGGCCTTAGGTTGAAGCGCCTAGCGCATGTGCTTTAGGACCCAAATTTGGAAGGGCAGTAGGGCACCTTTTTTTTTTCTTTTTTAACCAAT
>NW_017674498.1:8776-11161 GCF_001879085.1 Nicotiana attenuata
ATCCGGTGGCTTGCAAAAACTATATAAAGTATTAAAGCTAATTCTCCTTAGTGCTTCTTTTGCCAAAACATGAGCCACCATATTTCCTTCCCTGAAGCTATGCTTGAATGATATCATCCCCTCCCTGGATGCCTCCTCCACCAATAACCTGCATATATGACATAGTTCATTGTTAGTGGCGTATTCTTTGTTGATAATATTAAGGATCTCCGTGGCATCAGTTTCAATTTCTATAGGGAACATATGTTCCCTAATGATTATTTGTAGTGCATGTATGAAGGCCTGAAGTTCCGTCTCCATTGGTGAGCTTGCATGGACTTTCATAAAAAACCCTGTGTTCCATCTTGCCTTTGTATCTCGTATAACTCCACTGATGCCTCCTTCCATGTCATTTTTATTGAACGCTCCATCAATGTTTGCCTTGAGCTATCCTGTTGCTGGATTTTCCCATTTGACCCTGAGTCTTATTTCCTTGATAAGAGATGAATTCTTATATGATAAAAAACAGTATTCCTTTGTGTATGCAATTATTTTTTCCAAGTTTATAGGAGCAGTTTGGTTGTTAATGTTATTGTGGTTTCTATTGTTTCATATCCCCCAAAGAGCGAAAGGAAGTAATTGTTGCCAAGTTATATATCGTAAAATAATTTTTGGGGAAGACTTGAATAAGGAGCTCAACCAATCCTTTTTTCCTTTAATATTCTCTATGGTTACCCCAATTTTTTGCCATAATTTCTCAGCTATAGGGCATTCCCAGAAAATGTGATATATAGACTCAGTGTTATTCTTACAAATAGGGCACATTGGGTCTATGTTGATGCCTATCTTGGCTAGATAACTCCTAGTGGGAAGTCTCATATGGTGTAGTTTCCATATGAACATTTTTATCTTGTTAGGGCATTGTAACTTCCAAATCCAATTTGTAGGGTTTGAGTCCGGTATATTGTTATCTATGAGCTTATAGGTAGAGGAAGTTGTGAATGTACCCCCTCCATTAAGGCTCCAATTCAGTATAGTATGGTTATTTAAACGAGGTGCATAGTTTATTGTATTGATGCAGTTTCGAATGTTACTGGATAGATTAAAATATAATTTTCCTAAATTCCACCCTTGTGTACCACATATATCTCTTATACGTAAGGTTTCCTCTCCTTTGTTTAGAGGTCCTGAAATACAACTGCGTAAATTACTAAAATTTGGAATCCAATTCGTATCCCATATATTCAAGCTGTACTGATTATCTACATGCCATCTGATGCCTTTATTACAAAAGCTCCAGCCTATTATTAAACCTTTCCAAGTATTCGATGACCCAATGGTTCTTATTCGTTTTGCATAAATGCTAGTTAAGACCTTAGCCCAAAGGGATGTTATGTTAGTAAGTATTCTCCATGCCAAACCTGTCAGTAGAGCCTGATTTTTAGAAAGAGCCTTTTTAATACCTAGTCCACCATTTGAATTATTTTTGGTAACTACATCCCATCCCACCAAATGAATTTTCTTTTTATCCTTTGTAGTACCCCATAAGAAGTCTCTCTGAATTTTTTCTATCTCTTTCAGAGTTTTGCTAGGAAGCTGACTAATTTGCATTAGGTGGTTAGGTAAAGTATTTAAAGTAGATTTTATTAAAGTGCACCTCCCCGCCATACTTAACCACTTGGCATTCCAATTATTTAACCTAGCCCTCATCTTATCTAGTAAGGGTTGGTAATCCCTATGTCTAGGAGTGTTATTTATTATTGGAAAGCCCAGGTAATTTCCAAAGGTATTACTAACAACAATCCCAAGAGTGTTAGCAACCATTTCCCTAGTTTGAGTTGTACAATTTCTGGACAGGACTATTTTTGACTTTGCCTTGTTAATATGAAGGCCAGATAGTGTACTAAAATCATTCATGCATTTTATAATAGCCCTAAGAGTTTTTTGGTCAGCCTCACCCATTAAAGTCATGTCATCAGCAAAAAATAAGTGGGAGAGGGGTGGTGTCTTTGGATTTATTTTAACAGATACCCAATTCCTAACATCCACTTCATGGTTAATATTTTTTGAAAGCATATCCATGCATAATATGAATAAATAAGGGTACAAAGGGTCTCCTTGCCGAATCCCCCTAGTGGGTATGAATTCATTTGTTTTGTTACCATTGACAAGGACTGAAATTGAGCTTGTGGTAACACAATTGAGGATTAGATTGCTAATGTTCCTGGGGAAATTGAAAAAATTTAGTGTTCCATAAATGTAAGACCATTCCGCTTTATCGAATGCCTTTTCAAGATCTAGCTTCAGGATCATTTTTTCTTTACCTTTGGAACGGTTAAGGTTCCTAATGACTTCTTGAATTATTATAGCATTGTCACTTGCTCTCCTTCCTTTTATGAAGCTGGC
>NW_017674498.1:11447-15381 GCF_001879085.1 Nicotiana attenuata
TATGGCCGACGGTTCTTCAATCCATTTTCCTGAATCATCTTTGAAGAAGACAATGTTATTCCTCCGTCTCTTATTAGTCGCTTTTATATGGAAAAATTTAGTATTGGCGTCCCCTTCGTTCAACCAATTAACTCTTGGCCTAAGTTTCCAATAATCCTCTTCTAATTGTAAAATAGTGTTATACTCATTAATCATCTTTTTTTCCAATTCTTGTAGGAAATTACTAGTCTGATAGCTACTAGAGTTTTGAATCCCATTTAGCCATTTTAACAACTTCCTTTTCCTAGCAAATATATTGCCAAACGTTTGATTTTTCCATTCTATCACTTTATCCTTGAAGTTTTCATTTCCTTCTAATAAATCTTTATTATCCCAATTATTAGAAACAAGTTGACTAAATCCCGGATGTGTGCACCAGTAGGTTTCTAGTCTAAATGGCCTATCGTTAGTCGAATTTATTCTATTATTAAGGTTAATAAGAATAGGCTTGTGATCCGAGTGTACCTTTGGTCGATGGGTTATTGTAACATTTGTATAGGCTTGTAACCAACTGTCATTTGAATAAATCCTATCTAATCTCTCCATGATCAAGCCCTTTTTTATTCTCCGATGGTTAGACCATGTATACTTACATCCCTTAAAACCCAAGTCTACTAAGTTACAATAGTCTAGACAATTAATCAAAGTTTTTGCTCTACGTTGGTTAATATTTCTGCCCCCAAACTTATCTGCAGTGTTGATCACTTCATTAAAATCTCCTCCTACTAGCCAAGGTCCTTTGTAATTGTCATAGATAGTTCTAAGGTTATCCCATAATATGTATCTATTATAAACATCATTGCTAGCATAAATAGCACTAAATAGCCAAGTTATAGTTTTTGGTTTTACCTCGATCATTGCATGTATAGCCTGCCCATTCCTAGTGAAGTTGTTGACAATTACGACTTCATTGTTCCACAGAATGACAAAACCTCCACTCTGCCCTACTGAGGGAACCTCGATCATTTCTGTAAAACTAAAAGCTTCTGGAATTGAGATATGACTTTCCATCTTTGTTTCTAGGAGTGCAACCAAACAGGGCCTATGTGTATCCATAAGCTCCCTAAAGTTCCTAGTGAAGTTTGGGTTATTAGCACCTCTCACATTCCAGACCACAATATTGTTTGGTTGATACATGGGGTTATTGTTGGGAGGGTTGTTGTTCTGTATCCCCCGTAGGGAGGGGACCATGATGACCACATTTTTCTCCACAGTTGGGTCCTGTGTTGGTCGGATGTCCAGAGAGCATTTGAACAGTGTCACTGGGCAACTGAAGATAGATTTTCTGTCTAGCCTCTCCCTGAATATTAATATTTTTACTTCGTTTAGGCTTGAAAAGGTTACTACCGGTTCCCCCAAGTGTGGTAAGTTTTCCAGCTCCTCTCCTTCCTCTTGAATTCCTTCCTGGTTTGGAATGATCAATGGTGGTGCTTGCTCTTCCATTGGATCGAGTTGTGGTTCTTGTTGGTGGGGTACTGCCTGGGCATTCCATTGTGTGAATATTGGGTTGAGGATCATGATGTCCTCCGGAGCGAAAAAAAGGTAGGTTTAATGGTGGATTTTGGAGAAACTGTTGATTTGGGTGGTGAGGGATATTCCACATTTTTTGCATGTTGTTCACAAGGTTCGGGTTCATTGATGGAGCTAAAGGTTGTAGGATGTTGTTCATCCACATTTGATTCACATAGTTGTTCATGGCAAGGTTCATTCCTTCTGAGATCAGTTGGGCCAGGAAGTGAATGTTTTCGATGATCAAAATGGATTCCTGCCCATTGATCTCCATGTTGAAGGTCACTGCATGACCCTGAAGCCCTAATTCTATCCATGATTGAGGAGTGTGATTTGGTGGAGTTGGTGGTTGTGCATAGATCATTGGATTTGGTTGGTGTTGTGGTGGGAGATTTCGTGGGTTGTTCATGTTGGAGTTGCGAGATAGGTGTATAAGTTATAGTAGTCGGTACCTCCTTCGTAGTGTGAGTGGAGTTCTGGCCATTTTTTGGAGATGAGGTGTTTATAGGGAGGGTGGTATTGAGGGGATTAGAGGGACTCCTAATGATTGACTCTATTTGCATATTGGTGGCAGAGTTTTGCGTGTGGTTTATATCCATATCTTGTATAGATATGGCACTAGCCACTTGTCCACACTTGTCCTCCAAGTGTATTTTGTGTGATTGGTCGTGGGGGTTGGTGCATGCATGCATGAATGCAATTTGTGTCCTCTAGGTTATTAGTTAGGTTATTATGGATTATAGGCTCTTTGATTTCTTTTAGGTTATTATGGATTATAGGCTCTTTGATTTCTTCTTTTATTTCTTGATTGGTTGCGTTAGTAATAGTAGTCATTTCTATTTCGTTAATTAGCTTATATTTTTTGCTAATAGCCTCTCACAGTTGTGCCACGTTTTTGCCAATTCTCTTTTGGTCAGCAACTTGCTTCTCATGCAAAATTATAGAATTTTTTTTATTTTTATCAATATTTTCCAAAACCATGTGCTGGTTTTCTGGTTTTGTTAGAGAGGTTTCACCTTCATCATTTTGTTCTAGCAAATGATAGTTTTTGGACAGATTTTTATCTTTGTTATTGCCAGAATTTAGCTCCCTAGGTTGAGTGTTTGACGGTTTAATTAGGAGCTCTTTATTGACATAGCTTAAGTGTTGGGTATTAAGGTACTTACCTAATGTTGCATCAAACAAACGGACATTAATACCTGAAGGAAGATTTGCACCAGATTTGGGGGCACGTTCATTGGCCATCTTTACCTTAACTTTTCTTGGAAAAGAAACTGTCATCCACTCTCCTTCCTGCTCCTTGGCTTGGATTGGTGAATTCATTGTTTTGTTTTCTCCCATGGTGGTGATTGGTGGACTATTATTTTGGCAGCGTAGGCTTGTGTGTCCCAGCCTACCACATAATTTGCATAGGATATCATTTCCCTCGTATACAATAGGTTGTTTGTGTTGCCCTATCAGGATGAAATTTTGCACTGGTTTGTCTAGGGGTAGCTCCACACACAATCTAGCATATCGTCCCCTCAAGGTAGCTGAGGTGCATGCATCAACTTTGAGTAATTTTCCTATGGAGTTTCCAATTCGTGATAGAATGATTCCATCATAGAACTCTGTGGGTAATTGGGGCAGACGAACCCAAATGGCAGTATAGCTTTGGCATGCTTTCTTGGCTACAAAATTTGGAACCCATTTTTGAGTAGAGAGGAAAAAGCCATTGACAAACCAAGGCCCGTTATGTAGGATTTTAATCATGTTTTCCTCCTTTGCCAGTTTAACCGTATAGTAGTCCTCCCCAAGATCAATGAGAGGAAAATTCTCATTTATTTTTCATAGGTCTTGTAGTTTTTTTTAAGGTAGTGATGTACCACTCTTTTACCTATGAGTTTGATAATAATTGAGAACTTCCAAGGACTTGATGTCCTCAGCACTTAGAGTTATTTGCCTCAAGATAGTTGTTGGCTTAAAAGTTTGTGTGATGTCCATGTCTGTTTGTATTGTCTCCATAGCCCGGGAAGTCGATTCATCCATTAATGATTGATCGTTGTTGCTGAGAATGAACTCTTCCTTTAGAAGAGTTTCCTTGTATGATGGAGTGTTAATTGGTGTTGGGTTAATTTTATCGGGTGGTTTTGGAGGAATATGGTTGTGGGGAGTGGTTTGTTGTTGTAGTGAGAGGTCACTCATTCTCTCTCTAAAAACCTTGTCCAGTCTGGAATGAACATATTGTTTAATATTTGTGTTGATGTTTGAATTACCGTGGAGTTTGGATATGCGTTTCCAAAATCCTTTTCTAATTTCTTATTATTCTCATTTTTTTTGTTATTTCATTCTCTTTCATTTTGTTTTGGTCACCGGCGAATAAAAAGGTGGTCGTCGGAATTTCAAG
>NW_017674498.1:15690-16892 GCF_001879085.1 Nicotiana attenuata
ATTATTCTCATTTTTTTTGTTATTTCATTCTCTTTCATTTTGTTTTGGTCACCGGCGAATAAAATGGTGGTCGTCGGAATTTCAAGAATACCATTTTCTCAGGCAGCAAATTTTTATCCCGATCTGAGTGTGCTTTGCTTTATATATATATATATATATATTTTTTTTTTTTTTGAAAGTGTAATTTATGTGTGGGAGGAAGAGCAAAAGAAAGAAAAATGAATATAAGCTGAGAAAACTTTTTTCAGTTAAAATTTCAATACCTCAACTTTTTCCGGCATGGGAAGGTTTTTCAATGATGAATTTGTTCCCCCAAATCTAAGTGTATTTTGATTTCCTTATAAATAGATCTTTTTGAGAGTTTAATTTGTGTGTGAAAAGGATAGAAAGAGAAAAAAAAACAGAGGACGAAAAACGGTTAGACAAAGTAGCCGGAGAATGAATATCCGCCGGAATTAGAGAAGTAACGAAAAAAGAAGAAAAATAAAAAGACAAAGAAAAAGGAAAAGGAAAAAAAGGTAAGAAAAATGGTAAAAAGCAAAAAGAAAATTCTGAAAATCATTTTATCTTGCTTCTCACTCCCCCAAGAAAAGTGAAATACACACACTCTGTCACGTTAGCTTTAAGGGTGTAAATAATTCTACTTTCAAATAATTTCGGGGATAATAAAAACTCCGCAAATATAGAGTCTGTAATTGAGAATCTGGGTATAGGTCAGGAAGGTACTTATGCATTTTTCCCGCTTTCTTTCTTGATTTCTGCGAGAGTTAATCTCTCACATAACATTTATACTCTTCAATAATCTCTTCTTGCATTTCTTTATTCAAATATGAAAAATTATAGTATTATTTTGTCAAAAATCTTAGTCAGAAAATATATTGCACATTCTTTTTTGTTTCCTCACTTCCAAGCATTGTGAGAAATTATTGAAGCAACAAAAATATATTTTAGAATCAAGTCATCAATTTTCTCGAGTGAGATTCTATTATTCACAATTTCAAGTGTTTCTTTTATCTCATATTTTTTATTTTGTTATTTTTTACTTCGTGTATATATATTGTCTTTTTATCCATTTATTAGAATTGAAATATCTCAACAGGAAAATATGAATATGATAATTCAAAAAAGAAAAAAGAACTAAAACAATAACACAGTTCCCTAAAAGAATAATGAGAAATCGATTATAAAAAATTATTATTAAT
>NW_017674498.1:19045-23259 GCF_001879085.1 Nicotiana attenuata
AATAGTAGTCCTAAGTGCCTCCGGGACTGATAGGAATGGGACGGGTAATAGTATGCAATAGTGGTCGAGACCAATCCGCGCTTTAGTACCTTAACAGGGTGTGAAGGGTAGATATGGATATGATGACCGGTGTGCTAATACCACGTGTAGCCCCTCTTTGAGGAGTGATTACCGGGTATTGTATTGATGTAATCCATATTATAAATAAACCTAGGACTCCCCCCTCTTTCTTTGCTTTTAAAGTATTATGACTTCTTTTCAAAAATCGGCCTTTTTAATAATTGCTCTTTCGCACCTTGTTTATTTTCAAGCATTTGTGTATTAAAATCCCCTCTTATTTGAGCCTTATCTGCTTACATGGTAATTTTACCAAATTCACAAGGAATTGTCTGGCCGGGAACCACACTAGTGGATCCTGAGGGGTGCCTAACACCTTCCCCTTGGGATAATTTCAAGCCCTTACCCAATCTCTGGTTATCAAAATGTAGTTGTAATTGCACCTTGTAGATGTCCTAATGCACCATAAATCATTAGGTGGTGACTCTTCAAAAATGCTAAACCCAGTTCCCAAAAGGAACGAGTTGTCCCATACCCAAATGTCATAAACCCGATTCTCCCGACGCGAGGAGGGAAAAAAGGGGGCGCGACAGCATGGCGACTCTGCTGGGGATTTGTTTTTAGGCTTTTACCATTTTAGATTGGTCTTGTGAATTTGTCCCTTCCCTTTATATGCAATTACTAGTTTACATTCCTTTAAGCGTTTAATTTCTTTTCAAAGGCAAAACTGACTTATCTTCTTCGTTTCTTTTCTTTATTACTGTTTTAAATTATAAACTGTTGTATTTACTGCTTTCTTAACATGCAAATACATGACAACATGCTTTTAATTATTGCATAATCATGCTCAACATCATATTCCACTCGTGCCAAACAAATACCATAGCAACGCTTATAATGAGTGGTTTCGCTCTTCCAATATTATTCACCCCCTAAATTCAGAAAGGCATATTTGCGGTAAAACCAGTCGATCAACGGTGTAGTCGACGGTTCCGCGCCTTTCCCCCGTGAGTTGTCCGCTCAAGGGTACCAGTCTAAAACCCATAGAGACTTTACTCCGTTTAAATTATTCATGCATCATGGTCAAACCTAGACGGATCAGTTATGTTGTCCATATAATCATCCTTTAAGATAGCCCTGTCCAAAGTCCACTGGGTTTCCCCAAACCCAACGGACACCACCACGTTCTGTGCATTTATTTGGAGAACTAAATGCCTAATGCTAATTGTTGATGTTAAATAGTCGAGTCTGGTGGGGGTAGGGCCTAACCTTTATGTTTTGCAGATAATAATATCTCAGGCTTGGTTCTCCGATTTCGACGGGTATGACCGCATCGGTTTCGTAGACCAGTGAGTACGGAGTTTCTCCCGTGCTGGATTTGGGCGTGGTTCGATGTGCCCACAGTACTTCTGGTAGTAGTTCGGGCCAGAGCCCTTTGGCTTCTTCAAGTTTCTTCTTCAGTATGTTCAGTATTGTTTTGTTTGAGGATTCTGCTTGTCCGTTGGTGGCAGGGTGATATGGCGTGGAGAGTATTCGTTTGATGTGCCATTTGTCGAAGAACTCCGTTGTCTTTTTGCCAACGAATTGGGGGCCGTTGTCGCAGCTGATTTCCTTGGGGATGCCGAAATGGCATATGATGTTTTTCCATATGAAGGCGATAACTTCCTGTTCGCATATTTGGGCATACGCACCTGCTTCCACCCACTTGGAAAAATAGTCAGTTAAAACTAACAGAAACCGTACCTTTCCTCGCCCGGCTGGTAGGGGACCGATTATGTGCCCCATTTGATGAAGGGCCAAGGTGAGGTTACTAAGTGGAGGGGCTTTCCCGGTTGATGTATCATGGGGGCGTATTTTTGGCACTGTTCGCACCTGCGAACATACTCTGTTGCCTCCTTTTTCATAGTGGGCCAGTAGTATCCGGCTCGAATAATGCAACGGACGAGGGCGCGGTTACCGGTATGTGCGCCACAGTGACCCTCGTGCACCTCTTCGAGTACTGGCCTTGTTTGGTGCGGCCCCAAGCACTTAGCGAGGGGTCCGCCAAACGTCCTTTTGTATAGATCGTGATTTATTAGGCAGTACCGGGCGGCTTGTACACAGAGCTTTTTGGCTTCTTTTTTGTCGAGTGGGAGTGTCCCGTCCTGCAGATAGGAGACGTAATGGTTGCGCCAGTCCCAAGTTAGATTTAAAGAGAGTACCTCAGCATGGTCTATGGCCGAATGGAGGAGGGTGACTACACTCCCTTTGTTGATATTTTTGGTGGCTGCGGCCAGTTTCGCTAAGCCGTCTGCTTTGACATTTTGCGCCCTAGGGATTTGCTCAAGGCGGCACTCGTCGAACTCAAGCATTAGCTTGTGGACTTCCGATTGGTATTTTTGCAGTCTCTGCTCCTTGATTTGGTAAGTCCCGGTGATCTGTTTCACCACGAATTGGGAGTCACAATGGAGGACAAGTCGTCGAGCCCCGTACTTGACGGCTAATTTTATACCTGCAACCACATCCTTATACTCGGCTTCATGGTTAGTCATCTCGGGGCATCGTATGGACTGGCGAATCACTTCGCCTGTGGGGACTTCGAGAACGAGTCCCAGTCCCGAGCCCGAGGCATTGGCGGCGCCGTCAGTGTAGAGAGTCCAAAGGTCGGCACTGGAGGAAGCACGAATGGCCTCCAATTCCGCCTTCGGCAATATCTCTGTGCTGAAATCGGTGACAAAGTCGGCAAGTACCTGCGACTTGATGGAGTTTCTTGGGCTATAGGATATGTCGTGCTCGCTGAGCTCTATGGCCCATCTGGCGAGCCTGCCAGACAGCTCAGGCTTGTGTAGGATGCTTCTCAGGGGGAAGGTCGTTATTACCTTTATGGGGTGGCACTGAAAATAGGGTCTAAGCTTTCGTGAAGCTACGACCAGTGCCAAGGCCAGTTTCTCAAGGTGTGGGTACCGTGTCTCGGCATCCACCGGGGTTTTACTGATATAATAAATAGGAGACTGCGTAGCTTTGTTTTCGCGAACCAGGACTGCGCTGACGGCGACTTCGGATACCGCCAGATATACTAGCAAAGGCTCGCCTGGATTCGCTTTGACTAGCGGCGGTGGTGAAGATAAATATGCCTTTAATTTTCTCAGGGCCTCGATGCATTCCTCGTTCCATTGTAGCCCGTGATCTTTCCTCAGTACGTTGAAAAATTTGTGGCATCTGTCGGAGGATCTCGAGATGAACCTGGATAGGGCGGCTATTTGCCCCGTCAGCTTTTGTACCTGCTTTTTGCGGTTCAAAGCCTCAGGTATTGCGTCTATTGCCTTGATTTGGTCCGGGTTGACCTTGATACCCCGTTGTGACATGAGGAAACCCAAAAATTTTCCCGAGGCCATGCCGAAGGCGCATTTCTTGGTCCTCTTCGGCCATCATGATCTGGTTGTCTTTTCTTGGTCCTCTTCGGCCATCATGATCTGGTTGTAGCCGGAGTAGGCATCTAAGAAGCTTAGCAGTTCATGTCCTGCCGTGGCGTCGATCAACTGGTCGATGTGGGGTAACGGGAATGAATCTTTTGGGCACGCCTTGTTAAGGTTGGTGAAATCTACGCACATTCTCCATTTCCCGTTTTTCTTTTTGACCATGACGACGTTGGCGACCCATTGGGGTATTTTGCTTCTCTGATGGACCCGTTGGCCAGTAGCTTATCTACTTCTTCACTGACCGCCTCGTTGATTGCGGCGTTGAACTTTCTTCTGAATTGCCGCACGGGCGGATACAGCGGGTCGACGTTCAGCTTGTGGGTGGTGATGTCTTTCGGGATCCCCGGCATATCTGAATGAGAAAAGGCAAACAGATCCACGTGGTTAGTTAGAAATTCACGGTACTTACTTGGATCGCAGAGGCTATGCCCGATGTAGGCTTTCTTTGTGTGGTTGGTGACGCAGGCTTCTACGACGTCGGGATCTTCGATGACTTCCATTGTCGGGTCGACCTTAGTCCCCGACATGGCTGATTGCTATGCCTCCGCACTTGCTCCCTCCAACTGTTTGGTGTGGGCGCAGTCTTGAGCGATTCGGTAGCATTCTTGTGCAGTGCGCGGCTCGCCCCCGAATGCTAAACATTCCCCATGGGGTGGGGAACTTGATTACTTGGTAGAAGCTTGAAGGGACTGCTCGCAG